>NW_007187672.1:0-1149 GCF_000164805.1 Carlito syrichta
TCCCCTATTTCTTGGTAATTGGGGCTTTGGAAAGGACAGAGGATGAACATGAGGGTGTGGTCCCCATGGTGGGTGGACTCGGATGCTGTGGAACTTGTGACCTGTGGTCTTACCATATGCCTCACCATTAGGAGAGGCTCTGGCAGAGTTGAGACACGTGCAGTGCCCTTGAACTTGCTGTGATTATACAGTGCTCTTGAACTTGCTGTGAAATTCAGCCAGCATTTTGAACTCAGTCTGCATGCATATTCTAGAATCCTGAGATGAGGATGCGTTGGAGTTGCCCAAGAAGGACAATATTTTGCAATATCCTCGGACTCTTGTCATCGCTAGAAGCTGAAAATTGTGGGCAGAGATGCAGTGCCTTGAAATGCCTCTGTCTGTACATCTGGCCTCCCTGTCAAACAAGGCACTTAATTCTAATTAGCTCTTTGACTTCAGAGAAGCGGCCTGGTCATGGTGGCTATGGGCAACTCTGATAATGAACCCAGCAGAGAACACAGACTGGAAGGAAGATGGAGACCCCATCAGGTGAGAAGGACGGGCTTTGAGAGCATTTTGAAGTGGTGAAAATTTGGCAGTGATGTCTCTTCCACACTGGCTTCGAGGGTGGCAGTGCGGTCTCTTCCACACTAACCTCCTCTCCTACATTGAAATGGAAGTTCTAGATGGAGTGAACCTGACTGTGGAGAGGGTATCTGGACCAGAGAGCAAGTGACCAATGTGCCTTAGTCCTTTCCAGAGTGTTTCATGCCATTGGAGTATTGTATCCTGAGCCTTCTTTGGACTCTGTGGGCACTGAGGCTCTTCCCATGTCACTGGCTAGGCGTTGGGGAGAGATTGTAGACTTCACACACTTTCCAAGAACCAAGGGGGATCTACACCTTGTCAGGTGTATTTCCTCGTCAGGTTTCATTGGCCATCTGGAGCCTCAGTTTTCTCCTCTTTATTTTTTTTTTATTTGGAGTCTCACTCTGTCACTCAGACTGGAGTGCAGTGGCTCCTGGCCACTGCAGCCTTGACCTGCTGGGCTCCGGCGATCCTTCTGCCTCAGCCTTCCAAGTAGCCAGAACTACAGACATGCACTACCACACCTGGCTAATTTTTAATTTATGGTAGAGATGAGGTCTCGCCAATTGTTCAGGTTGG
>NW_007187673.1:0-1008 GCF_000164805.1 Carlito syrichta
TTGAACTCAGTCTGCATGCATATTCTAGAATCCTGAGATGAGGATGCGTTGGAGTTGCCCAAGAAGGACAATAGTTTGCAATATCCTCGGACTCTTGTCATTGCTAGAAGCTGAAAATTGTGGGCAGAGATGCAGTGCCTTGAAATGCCTCTGTCTGCACATCTGGCCTCCCTGTCAAACAAGGCACTTAATTCTGATTAGCTCTTTGACTTCAGAGAAGCGGCCTGGTCATGGTGGCTATGGGCAGCTCTGATAATGAACCCAGCAGAGAACACAGACTGGAAGGAAGATGGAGACCCCATCAGGTGAGAAGGACGGGCTTTGAGAGCATTTTGAAGTGGTGAAAATTTGGCAGTGATGTCTCTTCCACACTGGCTTCGAGGGTGGCAGTGCTGTCTCTTCCACACTAACCTCCTCTCCTACATTGAAATGGAAGTTCTAGATGGAGTGAACCTGACTGTGGAGAGGGTATCTGGACCAGAGAGCAAGTGACCAATGTGCCTTAGTCCTTTCCAGAGTGTTTCATGCCATTGGAGTATTGTATCCTGAGCCTTCTTTGGACTCTGTGGGCACTGAGGCTCTTCCCATGTCACTGGCTAGGCGTTGGGGAGAGATTGTAGACTTCAGACACTTTCCAAGAACCAAGGGGGATCTACACCTTGTCAGGTGTATTTCCTCGTCAGGTTTCATTGGCCATCTGGAGCCTCAGTTTTCTCCTCTTTGTTTTTTTTTATTTGGAGTCTCACTCTGTCACTCAGACTGGAGTGCAGTGGCTCCTGGCCACTGCAGCCTTGACCTGCTGGGCTCCGGCGATCCTTCTGCCTCAACCTTCCAAGTAGCCAGAACTACAGACATGCACTACCACACCTGGCTAATTTTTAATTTATGGTAGAGATGAGGTCTCGCCAAATTGTTCAGGTTGGTCTTGAACCTGTAGGCTCAGGCAATCCATTCGCCTCGACCTCCCAAAGTGTTGGGATTAGAGGCTGAGCCACCGAGCCAGGCCTC
>NW_007187674.1:0-805 GCF_000164805.1 Carlito syrichta
CCTTCCTATGTAGCTCTCCTCTATAAAGAGCAGTTGGGGCTCCTAAAATCAGAATAGAAATTTATTTTTTCAGTTAATCACGCAAGTGCGCAAGGAGTAAGAAGAATTGGATAAGGAAATATGACCCCTACCCTGAAGAAGCTGATAGTTGAATAGGGCCACAGACATTGCTGCATGCAGGATGGTTGTGTGCATACAGCTGGCCCTGCATTTCCCTGGGTTCTGCATCTGTGAATTCAACCCACTACGGATCAAAAATATTTGTTGAAAATAATGTTTATATGGAACACGTGCAGACTTTTAAAAAAAACTCTCATTCCCTGAACAATACAGTATAACAGCTATTTGCATAGCATTTATACTGCATTAGGTATTGTAAGTAATCTCGAGGTGATTTAAAGTATATGGCAGATGCATGTAGGTTCTATGAAAATACTATGGCATTTTATTCAGGAGACTTGAGCGTCTGCAGATTTTGTTTTCTGTAGGAAGTCCTGGAGCTGGTGATCCTCTATGATACCAAGGGATGACTTATGTCTATATTTATCTACGTACATGGGTGTTATATTGGAGGCTTAGGAAAGATAAACCCTCAAATCTCCCTTGGGGATTCAGCAGAAATTGGGCAGCAAGCAGCTTAACCCTACTAACCATATTAGTCTCCTACTTTCACTGAGTCTTTTATGGAAAGAGCTATACGGGTAGAATTTTTGATGTGAAAAGAATTATCTGGCACAACCTGTATTTTTCTTCTTACTCTTTGTTTTGAGAGGGAACCAGTGGGCATCAATGCTAGCTGACACCT
>NW_007187675.1:0-761 GCF_000164805.1 Carlito syrichta
CATGCAGGATGGTTGTGTGCATACAGCTGGCCCTGCATTTCCCTGGTTCTGCATCTGTGAATTCAACCCACTACGGATCAAAAATATTTGTTGAAAATAATGTTTGTATGGAACACGTGCAGACTTTTAAAAAAAACTCTCATTCCCTGAACAATACAGTATAACAGCTATTTGCATAGCATTTATACTGCATTAGGTATTGTAAGTAATCTCGAGGTGATTTAAAGTATATGGCAGATGCATGTAGGTTCTATGAAAATACTATGGCATTTTATTGAGGAGACTTGAGAGTCTGCAGATTTTGTTTTCTGTAGGAAGTCCTGGAGCTGGTGATCCTCTATGATACCAAGGGATGACTTATGTCTATATTTATCTACGTACATGGGTGTTATATTGGAGGCTTAGGAAAGATAAACCCTCAAATCTCTCTTGGGGATTCAGCAGAAATTGGGCAGCAAGCAGCTTAACCCTACTAACCATATTAGTCTCCTACTTTCACTGAGTCTTTTATGGAAAGAGCTATACGGGTAGAATTTTTGATATGAAAAGAATTATCTGGCACAACCTGTATTTTTCTTCTTACTCCTTGTTTTTAGAGGGAACCAGTGGGCATCAATGCTAGCTGACACCTTACTGGGTCTGTGATCTCACACACATTTTTTAGTTTCTTATTGCTTAGTTTTTCCATAGCACCCAACTCATCGAATTGATGTGAAAATTGTATGAGTTCATACTGTTAAGCTTTTAGAATTGGAGCAACG
>NW_007187676.1:0-1175 GCF_000164805.1 Carlito syrichta
CCCAGTCCCGGGTGTCTGAGTCATGGCCCAGGGAGAAGGCAGGCACAGGAGAAAGCCTCTTCCATATATTTACAAAGAGCCAAGAACATTGTCTCCAAGGAAATACTCTTGAGATTCTTTATGGTTTATTAAAAAGGTGGAAAGTATTAAATAGTTTTATCTGAAATCTGAAATACTCCACGAGTGGAATAAAAGTTTGTCTTCATTTTTGTGATGTTGAGAGATATTTTTGATTTCTAGTGCTTGCTAATCTGTTAGTTTTCCTTAGTACAGGTAATTATATTATAAATTAACAAGGGAAAGTAAACCAACAATGGGGTTTTAACTGCATATAATTACTTGATGTTGCAAAGTATTTTACAATTGAGAAAATTTGTCTGAAAGTTTTAATATTTATTGAATAGAATTTAGGGTAATTTTTGTATTTCCCCCAACTGCCTAATAGTCTTTATAACAAGGAAATGGAAGCACACAGTGAGAATCCTGAACTGAAACAAAGTTACACATGAGAGTGATTTAAATGAATCTGTTTGTCTTTGATTCAATAGGAATCCAAAACAAATTTGATCTGATCAACAAGGATCAGTAGAAAAGTTAGTGAAGATTCTCTTTCTTTGAAACTGGTAAAGGCAAGGAAATAACACTTGCAAACAATGGAGGCCTTTAATTCACAGGCTCCAACACTGAAAGTCATTGTGAAGTGGAATTTTGGGGGTTTCAGGTTTTAATTTGAGCTGTACTAGCAGGTGCAGTGATGGAGGAAGAACTTCTGTGATTATACTGTTGCCACTCCTGGCAAATGAAATTCACCATTAATCCAGCTTTATGCGTTTGATCATAGAGACTCTGTCAGTGCTGACCTGTTTACTGGCATTCACTCCCTAGGTACTTCTCTTACCTTGGGACTTGGGATCCTGAGAGTGAGAAAAGAAAACAAGCAAAGGCAAGTTCAGTGTCAGATCTGAAAAACAAAAATCCAGCAAAAGAAATTCCAGCTGTGAAACAATGTGGCCAGGAACATTCTAGGAGCAAGTAGGGGTAGAAAATGCCTCTTCCTAAAGCAAAAGGCTCTTATTTCATCCCTGGTGGTGACCTGGCCCTCAGAGCAGTGTCCCTGCCCACCCCCCAGCCCAGCCTCTGCAGTGGACCCTGAAGTGCTCCAGTTTTTTTTTTTT
>NW_007187677.1:0-818 GCF_000164805.1 Carlito syrichta
AACAAATTTGATCTGATCAACAAGGATCAGTAGAAAAGGTAGTGAAGATTCTCTTTCTTTGAAACTGGTAAAGGCAAGGAAATAACACTTGTAAACAATGGAGGCCTTTAATTCACAGGCTCCAACACTGAAAGTCATTGTGAAGTGGAATTTTGGGGGTTTCAGGTTTTAATTTGAGCTGTACAAGCAGGTGCAGTTATGGAGGAAGAACTTCTGTGATTATGCTGTTGCCACTCCTGGCAAATGAAATTCACCATTAATCCAGCTTTATGCGTTTGATCATAGAGTCTCTGTCAGTGCTGACCTGTTTACTGGCATTCACTCCCTAGGTACTTCTCTTACCTTGGGACTTGGGATCCTGAGAGTGAGAAAAGAAAACAAGCAAAGGCAAGTTCAGTGTCAGATCTGAAAAACAAAAATCCAGCAAAAGAAATTCCAGCCATGAAACAATGTGGCCAGGAACATTCTAGGAGCAAGTAGGGGTAGAAAATGCCTCTTCCTAAAGCAAAAGGCTCTTATTTCATCCCTGGTGGTGACCTGGCCCTCAGAGCAGTGTCCCTGCCCACCCCCCAGCCCAGCCTCTGCAGTGGACCCTGAAGGTTGCTCCAGTTTTTTTTAACAGCTCTCCTGTCATGAGTAGGAAAACACATAGATGCTTCCACTTCTCTTTGTTTCATTTTTTATCTTGGGCAAAGTTTGGAGACAGCAGCATCAGGAGAAAAATTTCATCATAGCAATAGAGAGAGTCAGGGTATTCATTTATTTTGGCCCATCGGTGCTCAGGCACATCACACAGATGCTTCTGAGAGTCTTTGAGT
>NW_007187678.1:0-888 GCF_000164805.1 Carlito syrichta
GCTCCAACACTGAAAGTCATTGTGAAGTGGAATTTTGGGGGTTTCAGGTTTTAATTTGAGCTGTACAAGCAGGTGCAGTGATGGAGGAAGAACTTCTGTGATTATACTGTTGCCACTCCTGGCAAATGAAATTCACCATTAATCCAGCTTTATGCGTTTGATCATAGAGTCTCTGTCAGTGCTGACCTGTTTACTGGCATTCACTCCCTAGGTACTTCTCTTACCTTGGGACTTGGGATCCTGAGAGTGAGAAAAGAAAACAAGCAAAGGCAAGTTCAGTGTCAGATCTGAAAAACAAAAATCCAGCAAAAGAAATTCCAGCCGTGAAACAATGTGGCCAGGAACATTCTAGGAGCAAGTAGGGGTAGAAAATGCCTCTTCCTAAAGCAAAAGGCTCTTATTTCATCCCTGGTGGTGACCTGGCCCTCAGAGCAGTGTCCCTGCCCACCCCCCAGCCCAGCCTCTGCAGTGGACCCTGAAGGTTGCTCCAGTTTTTTTTAACAGCTCTCCTGTCATGAGTAGGAAAACACATAGATGCTTCCACTTCTCTTTGTTTCATTTTTTATCTTGGGCAAAGTTTGGAGACAGCAGCATCAGGAGAAAAATTTCATCATAGCAATAGAGAGAGTCAGGGTATTCATTTATTTTGGCCCATCGGTGCTCAGGCACATCACACAGATGCTTCTGAGAGTCTTTGAGTTCAGCAAGTGAGTGTTTGGGGAAGGAGGAGAGGATGGTGCAAGGTGGAAGAAGTTCCCATGGCACATTCACCCTTGTGTTGGCCATGCTGACCTCCCTAAACATTAAATCAGATCCCTTGAATGAATGTCCCTTATGTTTTTCCTGGCTAGGTCATACAAATATTCTTCATCTCAGTCTTACATATGA
>NW_007187679.1:0-5499 GCF_000164805.1 Carlito syrichta
TTACAGCTGTCTAAAAATAAGAAATCTGGGTTTTACGAGTCCTCAATCCTGAAAATCTACAGGGCATCTTGCTGACGGCTAAAGAAGAATCAGTGATTCCAGACATGAATGTGGGTAATAGAAATCGTCATATACAGGAAATTACATGGCCTCTTGCTAATAAAAGGAACAAATCTGTTCTTCACGGTTCCTCTATCAAAAAATGAACATGACTTCTTACTAAGGGCTAAACAAGAATCAGGGTTTCAAATCAGGAATCAAGGGAGAGTCCTCACATACAGGACACTGCATGGCCTCCAACAAAGTATGAATAAAGAATCATTGTTGTACACACTCTAAATCCTAAAAATTCCCAGGTTGTCTGCTATGGGACAAATAAGAAACAGATCTTTGAGCTCCCCAAATGTTTCAGAGCAATTTGGCATTCGGATATTATGAATCAGTCATTTCATGCCTCCAGCAACATTCTAGTCCTCTTAAAAGTTGTAAATGGTATTGGGCACTCCAAGTCAGTTAGGTTCATCAGAACAACTAAGGCCAGATTCCTGGACAAAAAGAATCTCCTTATCATATTTGGATGTAACTTTGGTCTTAAGGTGAAACCAGTAATCCTTCCCCTTCCATGTCTCTTTTTATTTTGAGAAGGGGCAAGGGGTTTGTACTTGCCAAATGTTTACTACGTACTTTTAATGGTAACCAGGAATCATGGAATCCACGAACCTAGGAAACTTCTGGGCATCTGTCTTTTGATATTCTGATTTTTGAATCCAAATCAACAGGAAAAATCAGGGCATCTTACTGAGAATAAAAAGGAAATGCGGTTCTAGGAGTTCTCATTTTCCGGAATCTACAGGGTTTCTTGATAAGGTTTAATCAGCAATCTGGGATTCTGAGTCCCTATATTTTCAGAGCCACTTGCTCCGTGGGTACGCTAATTCTGTCATTACAGATCCTCAGGATCTTTCTGGTCCTCTTGTTAGTTGTAATCAAGGATTTGTCCCTAGAAATTCTTTTGTTTCCTGGGACCATCTATGACCATAATCATATTCCCCAGAATCAAAAGGCATATTGGTACAAAATTCCTCGATTCAGGTGACCTCAACTACAGAAATTCTTGTGGGTGGGCGTGTAGGAATTGGGGTTTTGGGTTCAGAATATTCCACATTTTTGGGAGGACTTGTGAAGGGGAACCAGGAATCTTGGATTCCAGTTCCCAAGGAAAATTAGGGACGTCTTTCTCTTGATATCCAAAAACTGGAATTCTCAGTCACGAGGAACTGTCTTGGCATCCTGCAGAGTGAAGCAGGTAATGGAGTGAAACTGGGTAATGGAGGTCGTCATATACAGGAAACTACATGTCATATTGCTATGGAAATATAAGGAATCTTCCTTATATGAATCCTCAATCCCAAAACCTACAGGCCGTCTTCCTAAGACGTAATCTGGAATCAGGTTTTCGCAGTAGGTATCTGGGTAATGGGAGTCCCCACATACAGGAAACTTCTCTGCCTATTGCTAAGTAAGAATAAGGAATCTGCATTACTCGGGTCCTCAATCCCTAAAACGCTTAAGGTCATCTTGCTATGGGCTAAACACGAATCATGGTGTTTTCGAGAATGAATCTGGAAAATGGATTTATTATTTACAGGCAACTACATGACCTTTTGCTAAGAATGAATAAGGAATCAGGGTAACCCGAGTCCTCAATCCCAAAAATCTACAGAGCATCTTGGAAAGTTCTAAAAATAATCAGAGTTTCGAAGCAGGATGTATCTAACGAGACTCCTAATATACAGAAAAATACACAGCCCCTTGCCAAAGAAGAAAAGAATCGGTGTTATAACTGTCTTCAGTCCTTAAAATCAACAGGCCATCTGCTGTGGCCTAAACAAGAGTCAGGGTTTAGAAGTTGAAAATAGGTAATACCAGTTCTCATATGCAGAATCTATATGATCTCTAGCTAAGGAGAACTAAAAAACCTTTTTTACACGGTTCCTGCATCACAATTTCTACATGACATCTTGATAATGGCAAAACTAGAATCAGGGTTTCCAAACAGGATTCTGGGGAACGGCCGGCCTCATTTACAGGACATTATACAGCCTCTCCGTAAAGACGAAAAACTAATCTGTGATACACTAGTCCACAATCCGAAAAATGCTCAGGGTGTCTTGCTGCTTTAAAAACAAGAATCAAGGCTTCAAGATCGTCTCATGTTTCAGAGATATTTGTCTTGTGGGTATTATGAATCAGTCACTTCAGGACTCCAGCAACATTCTGGTCCTCTTGACAGTTGTAATCGGGTATCTGGTAGTACAAGTCCCTTAGGTTCCTCGGGACACTTAAGGCCAGTTTCCCGGAAAAAAGTATCATCCTGCCGTATTTGGATGTAACTTTGGTCTTAATATTAACTTGGTAATCCTTAAATTTCAGTTTGTACTTTATTTGTAGAGGGGCCGAGGATTGCAGCTTCCAAATATTTCGTACGAATTTTTAAAATGTGACCAGGATCCATAGATTCCACGTCCCTAGGAAACATCTTGGCATCTGTATTTTTGTACACAGAGTTTGGAATCCACATGGACAGGGAAATGCAGGGCATTTTGCTGAGAAAGGAATGGGAATCCGGTTCTTGGTGTTCTCAATCGCCTAAATCTACAAAGTCCCTTGATAAGGTTTAATCAACAATCTGGGCATCTATGTCGCCACATTTTTAGTGTGCCCTTTGAAAAGGGACCAGGAACCTTGCGTTTCAATTCCTCAAGAACTTTATGGTAGTCTTTCTCTTGATATCCAAGCAACTAGAATTCTAGGTAAAGAGGAAAAATCTTGGTGTCTGCTGAGAACGAAGCAGGAATTTCAGTAATGGGAGTCCTCATATACAGAACACTACAGGACCTGTTGTTATGGAAGAATACGGATTCTTGGTTACACGAGGCCTCCATCCCAAAAACCTACAGACCGTCTTGCTAAGAGATAACGACCATTCAGGTTTTGGGAGTAGGAATCTGAATAATGGGGAGTGCTCCTATACAGGAAACTGCACTGTCTATTGCTAAAGAAGAATAAGGATGCTGGTTTACATGTGTCCTCCATCCCAATAAAACGTCAGGACTTCTTGCTAAGGGCTAAACACGAATTTATGTTTTTGCAGCATAAACTAGGAAAATGAAATCCTCATATACAGGCAAATGCACTGACTTTTCCTAAGAAAGAATATGGAATGTGAGTGACATGTTTTCTCAATCTCCAAAAATAGACGGCGTCTTCCTAAGATCTAAACAAGAATGAATCTTTCGATGCATGTATCTCTGAACAGGAGTACTCAATTCAGGTAACTGCACTGCTCTTGCTGAAAATAAGGAATCTGGGTGCACGAGTCCTCAGTCCTGAAAATCTACAGGGCATCTTGCTGACGGCTAAAGAAGAAACAGGGATTTGAGGCATGAGTGAGGGTAATAGCAATCCTCATATTCAGGAAACTACATGACCTCTTGCTAATAAAAGCGAAGAAATCTGTTTTCCACCGTTCCCCTATCAAAATATCTACATGACTTTTTACTAAGGGCTAAACAAGAATCAGGGTTTCGATACAGGAATCAAGGTAAAGATAGTCCTCACATACAGGACAATTCATGGCCTCCAAATAAGTACGAATAAAGAATCATTGTTTTACGCACCCTAATCCAAAAAATTCCCAGGTTATCTGCTATGGGACAAACAAGAAACAGATCTTCGAGCTCCCCAAATGTTTCAGACCAAGTTAGCATTTGGATATTATGAATCGATCATTTCAGGACTCCAGCAACATTCTGGTCTTCTTAAAAGTTGTAAATGGTATTGGGCACTCCAAGTCCGTTAGTTTCCTCAGAACCACTAAGGCCAGATTCCTGGACAAAAAAGAATCTTCTTGCCATATTTGGATGTAACTCTGGTCTTAAAGTGAAGCCGGTAATCCTTCCCCTTCCGTTTCTCTTTTTATTTTGAGAAGGGACAAGTTTTAAGCACTAACAAATGCTGACTACATACTATAATGGTAATCAGGAAACATGAAATCCACAATCCTAGAAAACTTCTTGGCATCTGTCTTTTGAAATACTGAAAATTGGAATACAAATCAACAGGAAAAATCAGGGGATCTTACTGAGAGTTAAAAGGAAATTCGTTCTTAGGAGTTCTAATTTTCCAGAATCTTCAGGGCCACTTGATAAGGTTTAATCACAAATCTGGTCTTTTGGGTCCCTACATTTTCAGAGCTACTTGTTCCGTTGATTCGCTAAATCTGTGATTACAAATCCTCAGGATCTTTCTGGTCCTCTTGTTAGTTATAATCAAGGATTTGACCCTAGAAATCCTTTTGTTTCCTGGAAACATCTACGTCCATAATCCTATTCCCCAGAATCAAAAGGAATATTGCTACAAAATTCCTCGGTTCAGGTGACCTCAAAGTACAGAAAATTCTTTTGGCTGTGCAGGTAGGAATTGGGATTTTAGGTGTGGAATATTCCACATTTTGGGGTGGTCTTGTGAAGGGGAACCAGGAATCTTGGATTCCAGTTCTCAAAGAACATTATGGACGTGTTTCTATTGATATTCACAAAACTGGAATTGTCGGTCACCTGGAACTGTCTCAGCATCCAGTAGAGTGAAGCAGGAAGTTGGGTAACGGAGGTCGACAAATAGAGGAAACTGCGCAACATATTGGTAATGAAGTATAGGGAATCTTCCTTATATGAGTCCTCAGTCCCAAAACTACAGGCCGTCTTCCTAAGACGTAATCACTATCAGGTTTTTGAAGTAGGAATCTGGGTAATCGGAGTCCTCACATAAAGGAAACTTAACTGTCTATTGCTAAGTAAGAATAAGAAATCTGCGTTACTCGGTTCCTCAATCCCCAAAAAGCTTAAGGTCATCTTGCTATGGGCTAAACAGGAATCATGGTGTATTCGAGCATGAATCGGGAAAATGGAGTCATAGTTTACAGGCAACTACATGACCTTTCGGTAAGAAAGTATAAGGAATCTGGGTTACACGAGTCCTCACTCCCGAAAATCTACAGAGCATCTTGGAATGTTCCAAATGCAATCACAGTTTCGAAGCATGATGTACCTAATGAGAGTCCTAATATACAGGAAAATACACAGCCCCTTGCCAAGGAAGAAAAAGAATCAGGGTTATAGCAGTCCTCAGTCCTTAAAGTCAACAGGCTATCTGCTGTGGGCTAAAAAGAATCAGGGTTTAGAAGCTGTAACATAGGTAATAGCAGTTCTCATATGCAAAATCTACATGATCTCTAACTAAGGAGAACTAAGAAATCTCTATTACACGAATCCTCCATCACAATATCTACATGTCATCTTGGTAATGGCAAAACAAGAATCAGGGTTTCCAAATAGGATTCTAGGGAAAGGGAGTTCTCATATACAGGACATTACATGACCCCTCAGTAAAGAAGAATAAGGAATCTGTGATACACTATTCCACAATCCAAAAAATCTC
>NW_007187680.1:0-713 GCF_000164805.1 Carlito syrichta
GGTTTCCTATTTCTGAGATAGTTCACATAAGATGATGTTCTCTGGCTTTTGAAGTTGCTGCAATGACATATATTACTGTCGGTGACCAGCACTGACCCAAGGGTGGGTTAAGACCCGCACCGGAGAATCAGGAGACGGCGAGAAGACCACTCGGAGGCAGTTCTTCTGGGAACAGTCTGATCAGGACTGGAGCCGATTTTATTCAAACCTTTTCCAACTTATATACCATTTTCTACACCCTCCAGCAGTGTGATAATTATTTACTGGGGGCGTACAAATTCCATGATGTATATTGCGGTTTACAAATTATGCATCACAAGACCATCACGAGACTTGCAAGTTCCAAGCAGACAATTCAAACTCCATGATGCCTGATGTGCTTCACAAAACTCACATCAAGGTCACAGGTGCACAATTTCAATTGTTCAAAATGTCTTCCATAGTGTTCAATAAATCATTCATATTATACTCTTTGTTCTAAACCCTGATTAATACAAAAAAACTTTTCTGAGTTAACTCTAGGTTCAATCCAAGTTCACTGGCTCCAAATATTTTTAACGATTAATATTATCAACTTAACACTATACTATAATCTATAAATTTACTTAAATGACTTAGCTGTTCTATTAACCTATTATGATTCAACGTAGTGTCCTATAATTCTATAACAATTAATTCAAATCTCATTCCTTACCATGACTTATATGAGTTTC
>NW_007187681.1:0-1041 GCF_000164805.1 Carlito syrichta
TCATAAAATCATAGGTCAAAATAAGCGATCAGACTAGAGTCACTTCTGTGATCTCCGATTCCAGCCTCTCCCTTTTGTTTTTCGTTGCAGCATAGGGGTGGGGCTTTGTCTCCTGTTTCACACTGTTGCCTTAGGAGCTGAGGTAAAGTTTTTTGCTAGGTGGGCGGGGCAATGGAAGTCTCTGCCTGGAGAATGGCAAGGCAGTTTAAGCAGGTCTGTTTTTCTCCGCTTGTCTGGGTCCTCTGGCTTGGGGTCTCATGCTGTGTGCCTCAGCTGGGGTGGACCCGGAGTTCCAGAGCTCCAAAGTTCCAAAAGGCAGGCTGTAAATGACGAGAGTGGCACTGGGTCCCTACAGAGTATTCAGCCAGTAATGGGACCGGTGTCTCTGAGGGGCGGGCGCTCAGAGCCTCCCTGTGCGACCTGCGGTGCCAGGTGCCGGGCCGGGAGAGAGCTGGAGGGAGCAGGGACCCAAAACTTCCCCGCACGCTGCAATACCTGGCCTTAAGAAATGAGGTAAAGTTTGTTGCTAGGTGGGCAGGGCAATGGAAGTCTCTGCCTGGAGAATGGCAAGGCAGTTTAAGCAGATCTGTTTTTCTCCACTTGTCTGGGTCCTCTGATTTGGGGTCTCACGCTGAGTGCCTCAACCAGGGTGGACCCGGAGTTCCAGAGCTCCAAAGTTCCAAAGGGCAGGCTCTAGACAGTGAGAGTGGCGCTGGGACCCAACAGAGGACTTCAGCCAGAAATGGAACCAGTGTCTCTGAGGGACGGGTGCCCAGAGCCTCCCTGTGTGACCGGCGGCTTGATGCCGGGTGCCCGGGCTGGAGACAATGCAGCCGGGGAGGGATCTGGAGGGGGCTGGGACCGGAGACTTCCACACACGAGTAGAACGGCAGCAGTGGGGCGGGGGCGCAATATCTGGCCTTGCGTGGGACTGAAGTTCCCGGGCCTGCCCCCAGCGCGGTTGGTGGTGGGCTGGGGGATGGGGGTAGCGAAGTGATAGCCTTTTTGGGGAACTCACGTTCAGAGAATCTCACAAGTCAC
>NW_007187682.1:0-905 GCF_000164805.1 Carlito syrichta
CATTGATACTGAAAGCAGAACTATTCAGAATAATTGGTTTGCAAATTTAAGAAATCCAGACATTTATCTAAAGAATTTAGGTCAAATAATGTTGTCTAAATTATTTATCTATTTCATATAAAATTGACTTCTAGACCTTAACTGTTCTCTTCTGTTTACATGCGTGGCCATAACCTAGTTGTTACATAAGCCACTGTTTCTTCCTCATTAAACATGATTCCTCCCACTGATGTGGACCACCTTTGATGTACCAACTACTATTCTGAGCTGAGGCTGCAGCTCTGAACAATACAAAATACCTCACACGCTTTAAGAGGAGAGAAACAACTATGCCTTCCATATGCCAGTTTCTGTACTCAAGACTGTTGCTTTCTGACTCTCTCTCCCTGATGATACTGACAAAAATGTTGGAAGTCATTTGTGGAAATTATGGATTAATGTTATAAGAAAGTTATACATTATTCACACATTTGCATATTTGTCTGTGAATGGTGGACAAATTAAGTTGTATGTTTGTGTATATGTATGTGCCACACAGACTTATTAGTTAGGTAACCTGGTTCAAGTTACAACTCTGGGCCTCAATTTCTCATCTAAAACTGGGAATTATCATAGTACCAGTCTCCCTTGTGGGGATTAAATACTTGAAAATAAATTAGCTTAGTGCCTGGCACAAACTAAGAGCTTAACAAATGATAGCTAATATGTTACTATTATTATTAATACACAATTATTATTATTATTATTATTATTATTATTATTGAGTTGGAGTCTCACTCTGTCGCCCAGACTAGAGTACAGTGGCCGCTCCCAGCCACCGTAGCCTCAACCTGCTGGGCTCTGGCGATCCTTCTGCCTCAGTCTTCCAAGTAGCTGTTACTACAGGCACGCGCTACCACACCCGG
>NW_007187683.1:0-1375 GCF_000164805.1 Carlito syrichta
AAATGTTGGAAGTCATTTGTGGAAATTATGGATTAATGTTATAAGAAAGTTATACATTATTCACACATTTGCATATTTGTCTGTGAATGGTGGACAAATTAAGTTGTATGTTTGTGTATATGTATGTGCCACACAGACTTATTAGTTAGGTAACCTGGTTCAAGTTACAACTCTGGGCCTCAATTTCTCATCTAAAACTGGGAATTATCATAGTACCAGTCTCCCTTGTGAGGATTAAATACTTGAAAATAAATTAGCTTAGTGCCTGGCACAAACTAAGAGCTTAACAAATGATAGCTAATATGTTACTATTATTATTAATACACAATTATTATTATTATTATTATTATTATTATTATTGAGTTGGAGTCTCACTCTGTCGCCCAGACTAGAGTACAGTGGCCGCTCCCAGCCACCGTAGCCTCAACCTGCTGGGCTCTGGCGATCCTTCTGCCTCAGTCTTCCAAGTAGCTGTTACTACAGGCACGCGCTACCACACCCGGCTAATTTTTTGATTTGTTGTAGAGATGAGGTCTCACCTAGTTGCCCAGGCAAGTCTCGAACCCGCAGGCTCAGGCAATTCACTCACCTCAGCCTCCCAATGCACGGGATTACAGGCTGAGCCACCGAGCCCAGCTTCATAGATATTATTTTATACACATTTGCCTAATATTCCCTAATGGGATAAAATAAATAACTGTGAATCTCATTTTGTTTCATTTATTTAACATGTATTAAATACTTTACTGTGTGCCAGGCCCACTGTGGAAGATCACATATTTTTTTAAATGGCTACAACAGTATCTCCTATGCTTGTCATCATCCCATCCCATCTACAGGTATAGTCTAATCCCCTACCCTTGAATTTGGGTGGGCTTATGACTTGTCAGTGAAGGTGGTAGAAGTGTGTGACTTCCCCAGTCATAAAAGGTGATGTATTTTTCCCTTGGGAGCTGGTGTGCTTTATGCTGTAAAGAAGCCACAGAGAGAGACCACAGGGGGAAGCCTTGTATCTACCTGAAAAGAGAGAGATGCTTAGCTAACCACCAGCTTGCTTCTACAGCTCCTGTCACTATCTAACTGCAATCACACAAGATGCCCCAATCCAGAACCACTAAGTTAAGTCCTCCCCAATTCCCGACCCATTTCCTGAGAGAAAATAAATGATTGTTGTTGCTGTCTTAAACCATTAACTTTTGGTGTCATTTGTTATGTGATAATAGATAACTGAAATACCTGTCTTTAGAAGCTCAAGGTAAAACATCAACCATTTACTTTCATTGAGCTTCTATACCAAACCTTCCTCATCCTTGGCAAGTGAAAGAACAACTATTTTCAGTGTTGCAGTCATGGGATAGATGTTTGGACTTACTAT
>NW_007187684.1:0-1552 GCF_000164805.1 Carlito syrichta
ACTTGTCAGTGAAGGTGGTAGAAGTGTGTGACTTCCCCAGTCATAAAAGGTGATGTATTTTTCCCTTGGGAGCTGGTGTGCTTTATGCTGTAAAGAAGCCACAGAGAGAGACCACAGGGGGAAGCCTTGTATCTACCTGAAAAGAGAGAGATGCTTAGCTAACCATCAGCTTGCTTCTACAGCTCCTGTCACTATCTAACTGCAATCACACAAGATGCCCCAATCCAGAACGACTAAGTTAAGTCCTCCCCAATTCCCGACCCATTTCCTGAGAGAAAATAAATGATTGTTGTTGCTGTCTTAAACCATTAACTTTTGGTGTCATTTGTTATGTGATAATAAATAACTGAAATACCTGTCTTTACAAGCTCAAGGTAAAACATCAACCATTTACTTTCATTGAGCTTCTATACCAAACCTTCCTCATCCTTGGCAAGTGAAAGAACAACTATTTTCAGTGTTGCAGTCATGGGATAGATGTTTGGACTTACTATCAACCCTAAATTTGTAGATACAATTACCAAATAGATCACGGTCATTCATTTATCTATTTTAATATTTATTTGTACAGATAGGTTCTGGCTATGTTGCCTGGGCTGATCTCAAACTCCTGGCTCAATTGATCTTCCTGTCTTGGCTTCCAAAACTGCCGGGATTACAGTCATCGTGTCCTATTTGTGAATTTAATCAACCAATCATTTTCTCCACATAGATGGGACACTTTCTCTGACTTCCTGAGTTAAAAATCCCTTCCCCATGTTCCCAAGTACCCAGACCCTGGATGCTAACTTTATCATAAAAGCATTAAACTGCTTGTCTTGTTCCTTCTCTCCCACTGAGCAGTAGCAAATTCATTGTGTTGTCATCTTTGTATCCCTACCAACTAGGGCTAGTGCCTGCAGTAGCAGACCTATTCAAATAAAGCAAATCCAAACAAACATGAAACCCCCACTTAACTGAAGGAAGGCTGCTGGTTCCTGGACATAGAAGTAATTTGTTCAGATAGTCGCTGTGCTATAGGAGTTTACAGGTCAGCGCTGGACCCAGTCTGTCCACTGCAGTTAGTGAGCTGCCAGAATCGAGTCCTGTGGTTGGACCCAGGGACGACAGAGCAACACTGCCATGGGAGGTGGAAAGGGCCAAGGAAAAGGATTCATTCATCTACTCCACAAATATTTGTATCAATCATCGTAGCCTACACAGCACATGGAAAACGCTCAATATCCATGAAACACCAGGTGACGGGATACAACAGCAAAGAAAACTGCGGTGGCACTTGCCCTGGTGGACCTCACTGTGTGGCGAAGGATGACAGGCAGTGGATGGAATTATGTAAAATTACGCTGAATGTGGAGCAGGAAAATAACAGACGGTTGAAATTCTCTAAGGACGTGAGCTCTTTCGGCGGGGGGAGCCGTGGGCGGGCTTTGAGCAGGAGTGGTCATGAACGGTACGGACTGCAGCGGGCGGGAAGACTGCAGGCAAGAAGAGCTGGTGATTTTAAGATGCAAACATTTTCTGCGTGACTGAAAGAGGAGCGGGCGTCACTCGG
>NW_007187685.1:0-830 GCF_000164805.1 Carlito syrichta
TCCCACTGAGCAGTAGCAAATTCATTGTGTTGTCATCTTTGTATCCCTACCAACTAGGGCTAGTGCCTGCAGTAGCAGACCTATTCAAATAAAGCAAATCCAAACAAACATGAAACCCCCACTTAACTGAAGGAAGGCTGCTGGTTCCTGGACATAGAAGTAATTTGTTCAGATAGTCGCTGTGCTATAGGAGTTTACAGGTCAGCGCTGGACCCAGTCTGTCCACTGCAGTTAGTGAGCTGCCAGAATCGAGTCCTGTGGTTGGACCCAGGGACGACAGAGCACACACTGCCGTGGGAGGTGGAAAGGGCCAAGGAAAAGGATTCATTCATCTACTCCACAAATATTTGTATCAATCATCGTAGCCTACACAGCACATGGAAAACGCTCAATATCCATGAAACACCAGGTGACGGGATACAACAGCAAAGAAAACTGCGGTGGCACTTGCCCTGGTGGACCTCACTGTGTGGCGAAGGATGACAGGCAGTGGATGGAATTATGTAAAATTACGCTGAATGTGGAGCAGGAAAATAACAGACGGTTGAAATTCTCTAAGGACGTGAGCTCTTTCGGCGGGGGGAGCCGTGGGCGGGCTTTGAGCAGGAGTGGTCATGAACGGTACGGACTGCAGCGGGCGGGAAGACTGCAGGCAAGAAGAGCTGGTGATTTTAAGATGCAAACATTTTCTGCATGACTGAAAGAGGAGCGGGCGTTCACTCGGGACCCTCGGATTCCTCCAGGGCGGGGTCTGTATTCTGAGTGCGAGATCGGTTGCCCAGCAGTGCAGCGCGGGCTGCGGTGAACTGCAACCCTAAGTCCCAGATTTG
>NW_007187686.1:0-783 GCF_000164805.1 Carlito syrichta
TATTATAAAGATGTAGGGTACATTTCAGGGTTAGGTATATAAACATTGATCATACAGGTACCCTGGTTGATGAGTTATGCCCCTCCCCCAGCAGTTTCCCTCAACTGCCAATCCCCCCCTCTTCTGACAGTTTCCCACTATTGCCAATCGCATTCTTATACCATTGTAATTGTTCAAGGTCAGCTTATGAGTGAGAACATGTCTTCCTCTTCTATGGCCTTCTCTACTCTATACCAGAGAGTTACATTTCCCTCTGGCTCCCGTTAACTGGTTTGTCAACTCTAGATCCAAGGCTGTGCAGCAGCTCTCTAGAATGATCTCAACTGAAATTGCATGCCCATTAGTTTTATCTATTTAAGACCCCCCGTCCCCTAGCCCCTGGCAGTCCCCCTTCCACTCTTTGCCTACACATACCTGCTTCTCTTAGAAGCCTCACATAAGTGGGATCCCACAGGATGTGTCCTTCTGTGGCTTCTTCCACTTAGCACAGTGTCTCCGGTGTTCACCCGTGGTGTCACAAGTAGCAGGATTTCTTTCTTTCTTTAAGGCTGAATGGCATCCTGTCACATGTTTGGACACAATTTCTGCATCTACTCATCCTTTGGTTGACATTTCGTCTGCTTCCACACTTAGTTATTGTAGTGAATGCCACAATGAACTTGGAATTTCTCCAATCAAAAGACAGAGAGTGGCTGAATGAATTAAAACAAAACAAACAACAACAAAAAAAAACTATAAGCTGTGTACAAGAGACTCATTTTAGATGTAAGGATGCTCATAGCC
>NW_007187687.1:0-879 GCF_000164805.1 Carlito syrichta
GCTCTCTAGAATGATCTCAACTGAAATTGCATGCCCATTAGTTTTATCTATTTAAGACCCCCCGTCCCCTAGCCCCTGGCAATCCCCCTTCTACTCTTTGCCTACACATACCTGCTTCTCTTAGAAGCCTCACATAAGTGGGATCCCACAGGATGTGTCCTTCTGTGGCTTCTTCCACTTAGCACAGTGTCTCCGGTGTTCACCCGTGGTGTCACAAGTAGCAGGATTTCTTTCTTTCTTTAAGGCTGAATGGCATCCTGTCACATGTTTGGACACAATTTCTGCATCTACTCATCCTTTGGTTGACATTTCGTCTGCTTCCACACTTAGTTATTGTAGTGAGTGCCACAATGAACTTGGAATTTCTCCAATCAAAAGACAGAGAGTGGCTGAATGAATTAAAACAAAACAAACAACAACAACAAAAAACTATAAGCTGTGTACAAGAGACTCATTTTAGATGTAAGGATGCTCATAGCCTGAAAGCGAAGGGATGGGGAAAGACATCAGATGAAAAAAGAGATGGAGGTGGCAATACTTGGATCAGACAAGACACATGGAGAGGAGCACTCTGTGATCCAGCCATCCCACTTTTGGGAGTTTATCCAAATCTCTCTCCTGCTCTTCTTTTAAAGATACTTGTTGTTACTTTCAAGGCTCAACTTAAAAGTCCAGGATGATCTCACTTGTAACATAATTACACCTGCAAATCTCATTTACCAAATAAAGGTCATGCTCACAGCTTCCAGGGTTAAGGCGTATTCTTTGGGGCCACCCTTCAACCCCACCCGCTTGGTGAGTCCTGCGAGTGTCTAAGCTCCCCCGTGCTCTCGTCTGGATGCTGGCTCACCGTTCTCTTCCTCTCTGGGTTCTCGCACA
>NW_007187688.1:0-768 GCF_000164805.1 Carlito syrichta
CAGATGCATTTTCATCAGTTTTATCTGCTTTTCTAAGGGTGTAGAGTCCTCAGAGGATCCCAACATCACTGGGAAGTATCTTCTGTCTTAATATTTGTGGACCACAATGAAAAATAAAAATCAAAACCATAACTCATGTCGAGCTGGAGCATTGACTCTAATCCTTTTGACTTTCATCTCAAGTCTTTACTCTGTTACTATAAATACAGTTTGAACCATTGTGAAAGACCTTCATGCTTCTTTGTAAAAAATGACGATTTAACAGGACATTGTTTTACTGCACTAATAGATTTCTTTGTTACAGGCTTAGCACAGAGCATACTGTTAATTATAAATTTATTGTATGTTAGTTCTTTTTTTGACATGCAAAAATAATACATTGAGAAGTGCTTTTTGACAGTTTCATTACTTTGTTCTATAGGAAATGCTGCTTTTAAGATAATCATCCAGTGGATTAATTTGTTCCCTGAGTTTCCTTGTAATTTTTTTTTATTCCTTACAATTTTTGTTTAGTTTCAGTGGCTCCTGAAAATAAATCTAACAATTTCAATAGCTTTGTGCTTAGTAATATGGCTGATTTATTTACCTGACATTTAGATACATTCACACAGAAAATAAACACCAGTTTGTTGGTTGGTTTTAGTTCCTTCTTTGGTTTTAGTTCCTTCTTTGGTTTTAGGTAGTTCCTTCTTTGGTTTTAGGTAGTTCAATGTGATCTTTGGGGGGCAAATTTTTAATGGCAAATTGACCTCATTGTTTGAAGAAAGC
>NW_007187689.1:0-815 GCF_000164805.1 Carlito syrichta
TATCTTCTGTCTTAATATTTGTGGACCACAATGAAAATAAAAATCAAAACCATAACTCATGTCGAGCTGGAGCATTGACTCTAATCCTTTTGACTTTCATCTCAAGTCTTTACTCTGTTACTATAAATACAATTTGAACCATTGTGAAAGACCTTCATGCTTCTTTGTAAAAAAAATGGCGATTTAACAGGACATTGTTTTACTGCACTAATAGATTTCTTTGTTACAGGCTTAGCACAGAGCATACTGTTAATTATATATTTATTGTAGGTTAGTTCTTTTTTTGACATGCAAAAATAATACATTGAGAAGTGCTTTTTGACAGTTTCATTACTTTGTTCTATAGAAAATGCTGCTTTTAAGATAATCATCCAGTGGATTAATTTGTTCCCTGAGTTTCCTTGTAATTTTTTTTTATTCCTTACAATTTTTGTTTAGTTTCAGTGGCTCCTGAAAATAAATCTAACAATTTCAATAGCTTTGTGCTTAGTAATATGGCTGATTTATTTACCTGACATTTAGATACATTCACACAGAAAATGAACACCAGTTTGTTGGTTGGTTTTAGTTCCTTCTTTGGTTTTAGTTCCTTCTTTGGTTTTAGTTCCTTCTTTGGTTTTAGGTAGTTCAATGTGATCTTTGGGGGGAAAATTTTTAATGGCAAATTGACCTCATTGTTTGAAGAAAGCAGTCACAAATCCTTTTATGCCACAGCAGGATTACTGAAGGTTTTAAGTAAATTAAAATGTGATAAATCATATTGTATTAATAATTAATAATTAAGTAGCAGTTTATTAATTAAAGGACATCTGTGG
>NW_007187690.1:0-828 GCF_000164805.1 Carlito syrichta
TTTGACTTTCATCTCAAGTCTTTACTCTGTTACTATAAATACAGTTTGAACCATTGTGAAAGACCTTCATGCTTCTTTGTAAAAAATGGCGATTTAACAGGACATTGTTTTACTGCACTAATAGATTTCTTTGTTACAGGCTTAGCACAGAGCATACTGTTAATTATAAATTTATTGTAGGTTAGTTCTTTTTTTGACATGCAAAAATAATACATTGAGAAGTGCTTTTTGACAGTTTCATTACTTTGTTCTATAGGAAATGCTGCTTTTAAGATAATCATCCAGTGGATTAATTTGTTCCCTGAGTTTCCTTGTAATTTTTTTTTATTCCTTACAATTTTTGTTTAGTTTCAGTGGCTCCTGAAAATAAATCTAACAATTTCAATAGCTTTGTGCTTAGTAATATGGCTGATTTATTTACCTGACATTTAGATACATTCACACAGAAAATAAACACCAGTTTGTTGGTTGGTTTTAGTTCCTTCTTTGGTTTTAGTTCCTTCTTTGGTTTTAGGTAGTTCCTTCTTTGGTTTTAGGTAGTTCAATGTGATCTTGGGGGGGAAATTTTTAATGGCAAATTGACCTCATTGTTTGAAGAAAGCAGTCACAAATCCTTTTATGCCACAGCAGGATTACTGAAGGTTTTAAGTAAATTAAAATGTGATAAATCATATTGTATTAATAATTAATAATTAAGTAGCAGTTTATTAATTAAAGGATATCTGTGTGAATCTTTTGTACATTGTAAACACTTTTAAATAATACATTACATTATAAATAAACTCAGGCTTCTGTAAAGTAAACTGAAAGGTATTGGTAACTGGTAAA
>NW_007187691.1:0-3284 GCF_000164805.1 Carlito syrichta
CGGGTCAAGGCTGCGGTGGCCGGGAGTGGCCACTGCACTCCAGTCTGGGCGACAGAGTGAGACTCTAACTCAAAAAAAAAACAAAAAAAAAACAAAAAAGGAAAAGAAATAAGTATAATTTTTCAGGAGTGACAAGTCAACATGGGAGAATGTGTTGGTACTGTTTCTGACATTTTCTCACTGTGTTAGTGGCACTATGATTTTAGGCTATAATCAGGAATCCTTAGCATTTGAGAAAACATTGACTTGTGACTTGAGGTCACCCCAAAGGTGCACATGAGCATAATTGTGACAATATGTACTGGCTCACTAGCCTGAATTATATTGTTTTACAAATGGAGTTTTATCTTTCATCACTAAAATTTCAGTTGATTTGATTCAGTTGTTTGCTGCAATCTACACAAAGCATCATATCCTTATGTCTGTGTCTCCTCAGCTCTTCTTTCAAATATGGAACCTAGATTTCGATTTTGCAATTTGAAAGGGAAAAAAGAGTATAGTGATCTCTATGCCTATTTGGAAGGAAAATTAGTTTCAAGTTGGATAAAAATGTATTTGAAATAGTGTATAATGTGAACTTAGACCTAGTATTTAGGTTGTTAATTTATTACTTCCTTTTGAGAATAGATTGTTTCTTAAGTTTCTCTTTTTTTACATTTTTTATTATAAAAATGTGGGGCACAATTGATTATGCCGGTACACTTGCTGATGAGGTGTGCCCTACCCTAGCACTTTCCCTCACTGCTAATCTCACTCCCCTCCCCTGATAGTATCCCATTACTGCCAAACACTTTCTCATACGATTATGATTGGTCAAGATCTGCTTATCAGTGAGAACATATGGTACTCTGTTCTTTGTTTCTGTGATAGACTACAAAATCTATCCAAATTGCTGCCAAGTCCATATATTTGTCCTTCTTTATGGCCGCATGATATTCCATTTTGTACATGTGCCACATTTTCTTTATCCAGTCCAGCTTCGATGGGCAACATTGCTGGTTTCAAGTTTTTGCTATTGTGAATAGAGCTGCAACAAACATACGTGTGCAAGTATCTTTTTTGTAGAATGATTTGAGTTCCTCTGGGTATATTACCAATATGGGAATTGCTGAGTCATGTGGAAGATCAATTTCTAGTATTTTCAGAAATCGCCACTCTCTTCCAAAGAGGTTGCACTAGCTTGCATTTCCACCAGCAGTGTAGAAGGCTTTCTTTTTCTCCACATCCTTGCCAGCATCTGTTGTTGTTTGTCATGTTAATGTGGCCTTTCTTACTGAGCTTAGGTTTGGTTTTGATTTGCATTTCTCTGATGATGCCTGAGCCTGAGTCCTTTTTCAGGTGTCTGTTGGCTGCCCTTATGTCTTTTTTTTCAGAAGTGTCCAATTATGTCTTTTGCCCACTTTTAAAAGAGACTTTTGTTTGTTTGTTTGTTTGTTTCCTTTCGGGCATTTGAGTTACTTGTGGATCCTAGATGTTAGGCCTTGTCAAGTATTCAGATGACAACATTTCCCATTCGGTGGGCTCTCTCCTGCTGTCTTGATGGCTTCTTCTGCTTTGCAGTAGATCATTAGTGTGATGAGGTCCCACTTGTCTATCTTTTTTTTAAGGTATTGACGTGTAGGGTCTGAATAGGAATTGGTTCCCAATTCCAATTTCCATAAGAGGTGTCTCCTGCATGTTCTAAGATTCTTAGATTCTGAGGTTTTACGTTTATGTCTTTGATCCATTTAGAGTTAATTTTTGTGTATGGGGATATGTAGGGGTCCTGTTTCAATCTTCTGCATGTCATCAGTCAGTTTTCCCAGCATTATTTATTGAATAGCTTCTCCTCTTCCCTGAGACCCACTCCCGACTATCACTCTATAGGATGATGCAAAGGGGAAATGAATGGAATCAATAAACATACGCACACACTCCAAAAGAAACTGGAATAACAACGAAGCTAAACAAACCTATCAGCAGTAAAACAACCCCCAAGAAAACTAAACACACACATACATGCATAGCACAATGTGAATAGGGACAAAGAACAGAAAGACCGAAGGGAAAAAAAGGAAGAGGGTTAAGGTCGAACCTTCACACGTTTATTGACATATCCCTTAAACTATAAAAAATGAATATAAAAAAGACCCAGAAGGATGAAAGAACAAAAACTAACAACAACAAAATCAAAAGATAAACATTCAATCATTCACATACACATAAAGAGAAAATGACAAATAAAAGAAGAAAGAAACAGAAAAAGAAAAGGAAAAGAAAAGAAAAATTTGGGAGGGGGGGAAGATGCAGATCAAACCCTCACTAACACATTTATGCACAATGGAAAAATATTTTTAAAATAGATGAATCAGCAAGAAAGCAGTTAAAATTTTTTAATTTAAAAAGTAGCCGGGCTCGGTGGCTCAGCCTGTAATCCCGCGCCTTTGAGAGGCTGAGGTGAGTGGATTGCCTGAGCCCACGGGTTCGAGACCCGCCTGGGCAGCGAGACCTCATCTCTACAATAAATCAAAAAATCAGCCGGGCGTGGTAGCGCATGCCTGTAATTCCGGCTCCTTGGAAGGCTGAGGCGGAAGGATCGCCGGAGCCCAGCAGTTCGAGGCTGCGGTGGCCAGGAGCGGCCACTGCGCTCCAGTCTGGGTGACAGAGTGAGACTCCAAATCAAAAGAAAAAATAAATAAAATAAATAAAAAATAAAAAGTAATTGAAAAATTAAAAAAAAAAACCAAAAGCAAACAACAACAACAACAAAACTGCCCTCTGTGGTAGGCACTGTAATGTTTCCTCTAATCAGGTCTCTCCTGCAGAGCCAGCTCTTTCACTCTTCTCAGAGAATAGTGCAGGGAAGGAGGAGGGACAGTGGAGGTGGGTGGGGCTGCAGGCCTCCCCTCCCACTCTCCTATGGTAAAGGAGATCTCTGGTGGGGAGGTACAGGACTGTCTCTTCCCCAGGCATGTACTCTTACTGGGGTGACACATCCAGGCCTATCTTGGAATGGAGTTCTCCTATTGTAACTGATGTCCAGGCTCCAACAGTATTTGTCCCTTCCAGTTTTAATCCAGCTGTGTGGGCCTGACATTCAGAGGATTTCTGGGAAGGAGGGGGTTTGTGTCAGCCCCAGACTTACCACTGATCTCTTTGGAGTTCTTCCTCCTCCCTTTTGGCCACATGCTTTGTCCCACAGCTGGAGCAGGGTAGGGGATGGGGCGCCTGGAACTCAGCACTCATCAGGTCCCTCTGAAGTTTGTGCTCTCAGGATATTGCCTTTGGGCCATGATCAAGCCCTG
>NW_007187692.1:0-720 GCF_000164805.1 Carlito syrichta
AAACACCTCTTATCAACAGGGTGCCTGAATGGATCGTAATTGTACACCTAACCCTTAACTGTAACCCACAAAATCATAATAAAAAATATTGATTAAAAAAAGAAAAAGGCAAATCAAATTTAGCAGAGTCTAATTGAGCAAAGAATTATTTACAAATCAGATAGCTTCCAGAAACAGGATAGGTTCAGAGTAACCCCAGAGCTGTCACAAACTGGGTCACATTTATGGACAGAAAAAATAGAAGTGAGAAACAGAAATGGTTAGAGCTCAGTGTCTGCCATATTGCAACACAGTTTGAAGAGTTTGTCACCTGTGATAGGTCAAAACTCTGTGATTGGTTTAAGAATAGGTTTCCTGAGGTGGAAGGATCGCCGGAGCCCAGCAGACAAGGCTGCGGTGGCCGAGAGCGGCCACTGCACTCCAGTCTGGGCGACTGAGCGAGACTCCAACTCAAAAAAAAAAAAAAGAATAGGTTTCAATTTATTTACACACTTAGTTGGGCAACATTTGCTATATGTGGAGGAATCTTTAAGCCAAACTTACCATATTTAGGAGGGCAGCTTTAGTCTATACTTAATTTAACAGACATTATAGGTCAAGCTCCGTGGCTCGGCCTGTAATCCCAGCACTTTGGGAGGACTAGACGAGTGCATTGCCTAAGCCTGCGGGTTCAGAATGACCTGGCAACTAGGCAAGACCTTATCTCTACCATAAATCAAA
>NW_007187693.1:0-1601 GCF_000164805.1 Carlito syrichta
TTCTAAAGTTAAACTCAGCTTTTCTGTAAAATTTTAAATATCATGCCTTTTTCCCTCCTCTTTGTAACATGTAGCCACTAATATAAAAATTTGAAAATAAAAAAACATAAACATGATTTCAGCTTGTCTTACCTGTTCTGTGTGCGTCATCCAGTCAGTTCTACACATATGCAGGTTCCTTGTTCTCAGGTTGTTCTATCATGAATCCAACTATAGATTTAAATTATTTTCTGAAAAATATCAATAAAATTAAAAGCAATACAAGTAAACTATTCAGTAATAATCAACATATTATTTACATTGTATGTATTAGGTGATAACAGTACAGTAATCTAGAAATTATTTAAAACATACAGGAACATATGCATAGCTCATATGCAAATACTATACAATTTTATATGAGGGAATTGAAAATTCATGAATTTTGGAGTGGTTACTAAGGGAAACTGAGGGAACACTGTATTTAATGGAAAAAATTTATGTCTATATACACTTATCAATGTATAGTGAAATGGCATCATAATGCACATGCATTTCTGTAAATGCCTTAAGAATGTAGAATGCCTATTTCAGTGCCACATACAATCATTCCATGGCATCACTTTGAGATTTTGTGCTTTGCTAAATACAGCCACTTAAGCATTCAATATTCTTTTTCATTGAGTGTTCATGTCATTTTGAATTGCTTTATCTAAATATTTATACAAATATAGTATTTTATTGAGGGTAAATTTCTAGCATCATAAGGAATGGCCATGTTGCAAATATTTAATGAAGTCAAATTGTCTTATAGAAAATTATTACTACTTTGCACTGCCTTGGGGGGGAAAAGTAATCATCTATTTCCCCTCACAATCACAATAATAAATATTATGCTTATAAATATAAAATCCATTGATTGGCTAATTTATATGTATTTACCTAGTAAGTTTGAGCTTTTTCTTTTGTATACTGTCCATTTATATTTTAGTTTTGTGACACAATCCATATTGTCAATTGAAAAACATTATATTGGTGGTTTCATGTCTAAGTCCTTTCCTTTGAAAGCCAAATTTTAAATCCTAAATCTAGCTAGGACTTCTAGTACTATGTTGAATAGAAATAATGAAAAGGGCATTCTTGTCTTGTTCCATTTCTTAGGGATAATGCTTTCAACTTTCTCCCTTTCAGTATGATGTTGCCCGTGGGTTTGTTATATATAGTTTTTATGATGATGAGGTATGTTCTGCTGATGCCTGGGTTGTTGAGGGTTTTTATCATGAAAGAATGCTGAATTGTATTGACTTTTTCTGCATCTATTAAAATTTTATGGGCTTTGTTTTTTACTCTTTTTATGTAGTGAATAATATTTATTGATTTATTTATATAAAACTACCCTTGCATTCCTGAAATAAAACCCACTTCATTGTGGTGCATGATCTTTTCCATGTGCTGTTTGATTCAGTTTGTTAGTATATCTAGTTGAGTATTTTTGCACCAACATTCATCAGGGATATTGGTCTGTAGTTTCCTTTATGTTGTTGTTGTGTACTTGCCTTGCTTTTGTATGAGTTAGGAGAATTCCTCACTCTGAATTTTTTGGAACAGTTTCAGGAGGGTTG
>NW_007187694.1:0-949 GCF_000164805.1 Carlito syrichta
TCCTGGGCTTGCCTGCGGCCCGGGGTCTTCGGCCCACCCAGACCCTGTCAATCAGGTGGGCCTCCAAGGATGGCTCCCAACACAATATTTTACTTCACTTAGGAGAAATAAGAATTTTTGCTGAAATAAAAGAAGTAAAAATTGTTTTGGTCTTGTTTCTAATAAGCTATATATAGGTAAATATCTACATCTGCATCTATGTATGTATGTATCTATCTATCCATCTATCTCTATTTCTCTCTTTCAGATATAGATATACATACAGATCTAAGTGAGTTCTCTTGTTTTAATGTATGAATTTTAATGCATGAATTAGCAATTTCATTTGCATAATTGATTAATTTTTGTATAAAAATACAAAAGTAAGAAAGATAGCTAAGACAAATATCAAGACAAAATGTAGAATAGCAATTTGTTGAAGTCAAGATTATAATCAGACCTGTCTCCTCCAACGTTTTCACTTCATCTGGAAAATGTCAGTGGCTGTTCATTTAAACATGTTTGTATCTGATGACAACACTGCGGTTCAGAGCCCTGTGTTACCCATTTTGGCAGGACCATGTTTCTTTTATGCCTGTATTTGTAAATTAGCAATTTTTGAAAACATATTATGAAGGTTTATCAAAACTTAGACGTTGCTGACTCTAGCTCGTGAAATAGAAAAAAGCCAGACTCCAAAGATTAGAAATACTCTTTTGCCTGCTGCATAGGGAAAACCAATTTTTAGCAGCTTTCCAAAGAAAAACCTTGTGACTTAAAAGCCATTTTTCCCTCTTCTTCACATATTCCCAAATCAAATAATCTCAAGTCATCTACCACAGGAATTGTATGACTGTTTTTTTTTTTTTTTTTTTTGAGTTGGAGTCTCACTCGGTCACCCAGCCTGGAGTGCAGTGGCCGCTCCCGGCCACCGCAGCCTCTACCTGCTGGGCTCCGGCGATCCTTCTGC
>NW_007187695.1:0-853 GCF_000164805.1 Carlito syrichta
GATGCTAGGCTGGTTCAACATTCGTAAAACCGTAAATGTAATTAAATACACCAATAGATGTCAAAACAAAAACCACATTATTAAATTGTTAGATGAAGACAAAGTTTTTTATAAAATCTAGCACCCCTTCTTGATAAAAACCCTCGAAAAGCTAGGCATACAGGGAACATACCTAAAAATAGTAAAAGCCATCTATGAGAAACCACAGCCAGCATACTCCTAAATGGACAAAAACTAGAACCATTTCCCCTGAAAACTGGAATAAGACAAGGATGCCCACTCTTACCTCTCCTATTCAATATAGTATTGGAAGTACTGGCTAGAGCAATCAGAGAAGAGAAGGCAATCAGGGGTATTTAAATAGGAAAAGAGAAAGTCAAGCTACCTCTCTGCAGATGACATGATCATGTACCTTGAAAACCCAAGAGCATCTGTCAAAAACCTCCTTACACTGATAAAGGCCTTTGGGAAAGTCTCAGGACATAAAATAAATGTGCAAAAGACCATCGCATTTCTTTACACCAATAATAAACCAACAGAAACCCAAATAAAAACCACAATTCAATTCACAATAGCCACCAAAAAAATGAAATACCTTGGCATCTTCCTAACCAGAAACTTGAAAGACCTTTACAATGAAAACCATAAAAGACTGCTCAAAGAAATCAAAGATGACACAAACAAGTGGAAAAATACCCCATGCTCATGGATTGGAAGAATCAACATTGTGAAAATGTCCATCTTACCAAAGGCAATCTACAAATTCAATGCAATACCCATCAAATTACCAGCAACATTCTTCTCAGACCTAGAAAAAAAACGCAGAATTTCATATGGAAACACAAATGACCAG
>NW_007187696.1:0-847 GCF_000164805.1 Carlito syrichta
CACCCAGAAAAGATTCACCCTAGTGTCCTTTCTCACTACGATAAGGCTCTTGCTCATTATTTTCATCAAAGAAGGCAATTTTGGGAGTGTTTTGATGAAAAATCATTAGACATCCACCCAGAAATTATCCACTAATTAGACACCCACATAATTAGAAATTATATTTCTAATTTGTCTCCTTCTAACTTCTTTTTGTTTCCTGATCTTAAAAAATTCTTTAAAGAGCACTCATTTTTCTTCAGTTAATAATATCAGAAAGCCTGCATTGACATGGTTAGATTCCCAGGAACCTCAGCTCGTTAGGGATGGATTAATAATTAAGGGTGATTAATCCATTACTTACAAACATGTTTTGAACTTGATGGAGTTTATGCTCAGAAATAAAATTCATATCTTCCATTTTCCTATTTTAATTTCATGTTTTCACAAAATTTTTGAAGTCCTCTGTAAGGCAATAGCAAACTTAAGTCAAGCGATGTGCATGTTTATTGTGGCATTCAATTTGGTAACTTGCACACCTGAGATAACTCTCTCTGGCTGGAGTCCAATATCTGACACAGGGCTTTTAATAAGGCTCTTAGCCTTCTGTCCAAACTGAAGGATACTACAAGTAATAGTCCAAGAGAACATGTTTTAAAATGTGTGGAATTTAATTATTTATTGTTTTCTCACAGACTCAATTTAGTTCAGGTTTAGGGTAAAAATCTAGTAAGTTAATAGGTACAATATCATTATTGGATTTAGATACAGTATGTCTGGGGTGATTAGTGGCCCTTTGTATTGGCAAGAGAGTTGACTCTGTGCAAAGATGTGCTTCTTGGGTTGCAAGGAGTTGCAGTGATGCTGG
>NW_007187697.1:0-937 GCF_000164805.1 Carlito syrichta
CTCCTACTGGGAACATACCAGGAAGAACGAAATCCCTCTCTCCAAGAGATATTTGCACATTTATGTTTATCGCCACATTGTTCGCAGTAGCAAGAACATGGAGCCAACCATCCTGCCCATCTAAAGAGGACTGGATTCAAAATATGTGGTACGTAGGAACAATGCCATATTATGCAGTCACAACGAGAACAAACTCACGAAGTTCACGGAAACCTGGATGGAGTTAGAGTCTATACTACTGGGTGACCTTTCAGGGAAGCAGAAACTGAGTATCACATGTACTCACTCATAAGTGGACCTTGAACAACCATCATAATAACGACAACAAAAAAGATTTTCAGAGTTGGGAGATGCAGGGGAGGGGGAGGGCCAGGACTTGCAGTAGTTGGTTTGTGCCCGGGGTGCCGGGACGTTCGGGGACAGGCCTGAACAACAAGGGTTCCTGTAAAATGAATATTAATATATTTCACCCTGAATTGTACCCTACTTCTTTCAAATTACAAATGAAGAAGAAAACGTTTATACCAGATCCCTGAATCCATGGCCAGTCATTAGAAAGGAATTCTTGTTTCTATAGCCTTAATCACTTTTTTCCACACCCAAATAAAAGCACATACCCTTATTTTATTGAAATGTGCTTAGATAAAATATCCTATTGCTGATTTTTAATTAACTTATTTTTGAAATATATCCCAGTTGACTCATTCGATATGTTTCATTGAGTATAGATAGCAACTGTATACTACTGCTTAAAATGAATTGTCCCGATTTGTGTCTTTTTCCCTGCAGCGGTATGTGTAGATCTCTGGCATGTTTCCTTTCTGACCATGTTTGCGTTTTCTCATGTGTTAGTGTTACGTTGGAGTTGTTGAAATGTATCAGACACCTACTCTGCACAATGAATGGTACCTGCTGTCAATCTCTCTCTTGTGGGGGG
>NW_007187698.1:0-767 GCF_000164805.1 Carlito syrichta
CAGTCACAACGAGAACAAACTCACGAAGTTCACGGAAACCTGGATGGAGTTAGAGTCTATACTACTGGGTGACCTTTCACGGAAGCAGAAACTGAGTATCACATGTACTCACTCATAAGTGGACCTTGAACAACCATCATAATAACGACAACAAAAAAGATTTTCAGAGTTGGGAGATGCAGGGGAGGGGGAGGGCCAGGACTTGCAGTAGTTGGTTTGTGCCCGGGGTGCCGGGACGTTCGGGGACAGGCCTGAACAACAAGGGTTCCTGTAAAATGAATATTAATATATTTCACCCTGAATTGTACCCTACTTCTTTCAAATTACAAATGAAGAAGAAAACGTTTATACCAGATCCCTGAATCCATGGCCAGTCATTAGAAAGGAATTCTTGTTTCTATAGCCTTAATCACTTTTTTCCACACCCAAATAAAAACACATACCCTTATTTTATGGAAATGTGCTTAGATAAAATATCCTATTGCTGATTTTTAATTAACTTATTTTTGAAATATATCCCAGTTGACTCATTCGATATGTTTCATTGAGTATAGATAGCAACTGTATACTACTGCTTAAAATGAATTGTCCCGATTTGTGTCTTTTTCCCTGCAGCGGTATGTGTAGATCTCTGGCATGTTTCCTTTCTGACCATGTTTGTGTTTTCTCATGTGTTAGTGTTACGTTGGAGTTGTTGAATGTATCAGACACCTACTCTGCACAATGAATGGTACCTGCTGTCAATCTCTCTATTGTGGGGGGCGGGG
>NW_007187700.1:0-758 GCF_000164805.1 Carlito syrichta
GTGTGTGTGTGTGTGTGTGTCTGGTGAACTTGTTGGAGCTGTCTATACGTAGCGTCGTGCCTGTGAGAACTGAGTTAACTTTACTCCTTCGTCTCCCGTGAGGATACCTTGAAAAATTGTTTTTTGTTTAATTGCTCTGTTCAGCATTCTTAACCCTATCTTGAAGAGAAGTGGTGGAAGACTATATCCACGTATACTTCTTGATCTTCAGGGAAAAGCTGAAAGTTTCACCGTGGAGTAATCATGTGAGTTTTGTGTTTTCCTATGTGGCCTTTATCAGGTGAAGGAGGTTTTCTTCTATTCTGAGTTACATTTTAGTGTTTGTATCATGAATCAGTGTGAATTTTTCTCAAATCCCTTCGACCTCAATAAAGAAGGTTGTATGTGGCTCCTTTTATACTGCTAGTGCGGAATTCCCTTTGATTGAGTTTTGTTGAAATGACATTTACGTTTTGTACGTTGTGCTACACATGTTTCCCAGAAATCAATCCCACTTGGCATGGTTTCTAATTGAATTCATTTTACTATACGTGGCTGAGGATTGGTGTCCGAAATGCTGATGAATGCCTTCCAATGAATAATTGAAGAAAAAGCCTAGAGATTCCACACCTGCACCAACAGTATGGGAGCTCGATGGACATCCACTCGGAGAACAATCCTAGCCCATGATAGCTGCTGCTTTCCAAAAGTTCTTGAAAGTCTCTGGAAGTTGTCCTAATTTAGGCATCCAAGCCACCAGACAGGTTTGGTCTCCGAGG
>NW_007187701.1:0-809 GCF_000164805.1 Carlito syrichta
TCTGGTGAACTTGTTGGAGCTGTCTATACGTAGCGTCGTGCCTGTGAGAACTGAGTTAACTTTACTCCTTCGTCTCCCGTGAGGATACCTTGAAAAATTGTTTTTTGTTTAATTGCTCTGTTCAGCATTCTTAACCCTATCTTGAAGGGAAGTGGTGGAAGACTATATCCACGTATACTTCTTGATCTTCAGGGAAAAGCTGAAAGTTTCACCGTGGAGTAATCATGTGAGTTTTGTGTTTTCCTATGTGGCCTTTATCAGGTGAAGGAGGTTTTCTTCTATTCTGAGTTACATTTTAGTGTTTGTATCATGAATCAGTGTGAATTTTTCTCAAATCCCTTCGACCTCAATAAAGAAGGTTGTATGTGGCTCCTTTTATACTGCTAGTGCGGAATTCCCTTTGATTGAGTTTTGTTGAAATGACATTTACGTTTTGTACGTTGTGCTACACATGTTTCCCAGAAATCAATCCCACTTGGCATGGTTTCTAATTGAATTCATTTTACTATACGTGGCTGAGGATTGGTGTCCGAAATGCTGATGAATGCCTTCCAATGAATAATTGAAGAAAAAGCCTAGAGATTCCACACCTGCACCAACAGTATGGGAGCTCGATGGACATCCACTCGGAGAACAATCCTAGCCCATGATAGCTGCTGCTTTCCAAAAGTTCTTGAAAGTCTCTGGAAGTTGTCCTAATTTAGGCATCCAAGCCACCAGACAGGTTTGGTCTCCGAGAGAGCATTGAGAGTAGGTGGCACATGGCCATGACCTATCCCCACCCCGAGCTGTACATGCCGAAAGGTCTG
>NW_007187702.1:0-792 GCF_000164805.1 Carlito syrichta
GAGAACTGAGTTAACTTTACTCTTCGTCTCTCGTGAGGATACCTGAAAAATTGTTTTTTGTTTAATTGCTCTGTTCAGCATCTTAACCCTATCTGAAGGGAAGTGGTGGAAGACTATATCCACGTATACTTCTTGATCTTCAGGGAAAAGCTGAAAGTTTCACCGTGGAGTAATCATGTCAGTTTTGTGTTTTCCTATGTGGCCTTTATCAGGTGAAGGAGGTTTTCTTCTATTCTGAGTTACATTTTAGTGTTTGTATCATGAATCAGTGTGAATTTTTCTCAAATCCCTTCGACCTCAATAAAGAAGGTTGTATGTGGCTCCTTTTATACTGCTAGTGCGGAATTCCCTTTGATTGAGTTTTGTTGAAATGACATTTACGTTTTGTACGTTGTGCTACACATGTTTCCCAGAAATCAATCCCACTTGGCATGGTTTCTAATTGAATTCATTTTACTATACGTTGCTGAGGATTGGTGTCCGAAATGCTGATGAATGCCTTCCAATGAATAATTGAAGAAAAAGCCTAGAGATTCCACACCTGCACCAACAGTATGGGAGCTCGATGGACATCCACTCGGAGAACAATCCTAGCCCATGATAGCTGCTGCTTTCCAAAAGTTCTTGAAAGTCTCTGGAAGTTGTCCTAATTTAGGCATCCAAGCCACCAGACAGGTTTGGTCTCCGAGAGAGCATTGAGAGTAGGTGGCACATGGCCATGACCTATCCCCACCCCGAGCTGTACATGCCGAAAGGTCTGCTTGGTTGAGTGTGGCCGAGAAGATGATGCTG
>NW_007187703.1:0-835 GCF_000164805.1 Carlito syrichta
ACAGGCACAGCTAAGGACTGCCACAGACAGGGATGTGTCCAGGCCTGGGGCCAAGGTCTGCTGAGGGATTCCTGGAAGGAAGTGCCCTAGCAGATATAGGGGAATCCTTTTCCTTCTGCTGACCTTTCTCCCCACTTGAATGTATTTGTGTTAGGATGTGATTTTGGGGAGCTGCAGCAGCCACCTTGAAGCCAAAAGGCAACACCAACAAGCTGAGGATCACAGAGAAGGACCATAGAATAGGTCTGAGCAGTGGTGACACTCTAGAGCCCCTGCACCAAACTCTGATCTGCACAAATTTAGGCTTTGTGTATGGGACAATGGAGTCACTTTTCTGCTTAGGTCATGATTAGTCATTTGATTGCTTGAAGCTGAATGAGTCCAAATGGATACAATCACACTTTTCACTGGAGCAGCTGGAGGCTCGCTTGACAAGTACAGTTGCTTTAAAACTGCTAGAACCCGGTACACAGAGATCATTTGCAGAGTCTAAGTGCAGGGACATGTCCTTTCACACTGCCTTAGTGCCAGTCTCTGTACTTGGTCCTGGATCATGGGGATGCAGTTGGCCTCAGGGTTAGTTGGTAACACCACAGGAAAGCTTTCACTTCTGCAGTTGGAAAAGTGGTTGGTCAAAGGCTCAAGACTGTGGTCTTCATGCCACATGTGGGCAGAGCCTCCCCAAGAAGGGTTTGATGCAGAGAAGGAGGAGGGGAACATAGGAGGAGAGAAGTGTCTGTTAGGAGCCCAGGACCCACTTGTGCTTGCAGCGTGTACAGGGAGGCAGGTTTTCTCACCTTGGGTCTTTCTGGCCATATTGATGAAGTCCTATCAC
>NW_007187704.1:0-931 GCF_000164805.1 Carlito syrichta
CAGATATAGGGGAATCCTTTTCCTTCTGCTGACCTTTCTCCCCACTTGAATGTGTTTGTGTTAGGATGTGATTTTGGGGAGCTGCATCAGCCACCTTGAAGCCAAAAGGCAACACCAACAAGCTGAGGATCACAGAGAAGGACCATAGAATAGGTCTGAGCAGTGGTGACACTCTAGAGCCCCTGCACCAAACTCTGATCTGCACAAATTTAGGCTTTGTGTATGGGACAATGGAGTCACTTTTCTGCTTAGGTCATGATTAGTCATTTGATTGCTTGAAACTGAATGAGTCCAAATGGATACAATCACACTTTTCACTGGAGCAGCTGGAGGCTCGCTTGACAAGTACAGTTGCTTTAAAACTGCTAGAACCCGGTACACAGAGATCATTTGCAGAGTCTAAGTGCAGGGACATGTCCTTTCACACTGCCTTAGTGCCAGTCTCTGTACTTGGTCCTGGATCATGGGGATGCAGTTGGCCTCAGGGTTAGTTGGTAACACCACAGGAAAGCTTTCACTTCTGCAGTTGGAAAAGTGGTTGGTCAAAGGCTCAAGACTGTGGTCTTCATGCCACATGTGGGCAGAGCCTCCCCAAGAAGGGTTTGATGCAGAGAAGGAGGAGGGGAACATAGGAGGAGAGAAGTGTCTGTTAGGAGCCCAGGACCCACTTGTGCTTGCAGCGTGTACAGGGAGGCAGGTTGTCTCACCTTGGGTCTTTCTGGTCATATTGATGAAGTCCTATCACCGCACGTGGTGTTTCCATGTAGTATCATGTCAATCCTTGGGCTGTGTCTCCTGCGTTACTCTAGACAAGACCATGGCACCTGCTGTGGCAAGAGGGTACAGAGAACTCGTCTGTTCCTCAGGATTCCTGAATGAAAGTAGTGCTAGAAACTCAGGATGTAATTAAATGTGGAAAACATAAGAAGTC
>NW_007187705.1:0-1212 GCF_000164805.1 Carlito syrichta
CTGCACTCCAGTCTGGGTGATAGAGTGAGACTCCAACTCAAAAAAAAAAAAGAAAAAATTTATAAATCAACTCGTTGTTCACTTGTTTAAAATAGACACTGAAACTCTATAATAGTATTTGATTGCCACTCCAAGAAACCTGAATAATGCATTTTGGAAGACTTGCACACATCCACACAATTCTGGATTAATAGCCAAGCAAACAATAAGTAATGTACTCCCCTCCAGCAAAAACTCAGTGAAACATCAATCTGACTTTTGCTTAACACTTACTGCTTAATGCTCCCACATTCTCCAAAACTAAGTGTCCTCTCCCAGAGGCATTTCATTGGAGAATCTCAATCACCTGCTCATTCATCCACAGAAAGAGAAATTTAGTGATGAACAGGATCACAGAGAAGGGGAGAAATGATAACATACCCCACTATGAAATGAAGAGATGATGTAAAGGGGCCTGGTCACTCCAGCTACCGATAACTGGATTGCAATTAAAGGGACTTTTGTCACTTCTTTGCTGGGCAATGGGGCCAATTACCTAAAACCCTTTGCTAGAATTTAGACCCATACCAGAGCAAGGTCCTTCAGGAAAACTCGGATGATTACTTTTGACAAATGTTCTACTTGAGCATAGTGTAGTTACTCAAATCCTTTTAAAAATGACTACACTTAGAGTAAAACAATCTTTAAAAAGTCTACCCAAAAACACATTCTTGTCCCCCCAACACACACACACACCCACACACCCTCGCTGTGTGCAGTCAGCTTTCTGTTGGCCAATTTACCGCAGATAGTAAGTTGGTGAATAAATATTTAATTTATGCAACCAAAACCCTGAAAGACTGAGCTTCAGATGTAATGTTTTGCATTCCCTAGGCACACTGCAGAGAAATATCTTTAAAAAAAATACATTCACAGCTGTCCTTTAAAAGAAGAAAATGGAAAACAAAAGAAATATCCACACATATGCATACAACACATCAAAGCCGACCCTCTGTCAACCAGCATTTCTATAGAGACATTCTTTCCATGATTGAAACATAAGCTCCAAAGGTTAAAGAAGAGGAAAAGCAGTCAAATAGCACTGCCCAGGAAGCCAGTAGTACTAGCTAGCTGTACTCTCTTCTAGTCTTCCTGCTACAAAAGACACTGGCCCAACTTCCTCAAACACACACACACCCCGACATAGAGTCTCATGGAATTGCACACATGTGG
>NW_007187706.1:0-1054 GCF_000164805.1 Carlito syrichta
CCTGGTCACTCCAGCTACCGATAACTGGATTGCAATTAAAGGGACTTTTGTCACTTCTTGCTGGGCAATGGGGCCAATTACCTAAAACCCTTTGCTAGAATTTAGACCCATACCAGAGCAAGGTTCTTCAGGAAAACTCGGATGATTACTTTTGACAAATGTTCTACTTGAGCATAGTGTAGTTACTCAAATACTTTAAAAAATGACTACACTTAGAGTAAAACAATCTTTAAAAAGTCTACCCAAAAACACATTCTTGTCCCCCCAACACACACACACACCCACACACCCTCGCTGTGTGCAGTCAGCTTTCTGTTGGCCAATTTACCGCAGATAGTAAGTTGGTGAATAAATATTTAATTTATGCAACCAAAACCCTGAAAGACTGAGCTTCAGATGTAATGTTTTGCATTCCCTAGGCACACTGCAGAGAAATATCTTTAAAAAAAATACATTCACAGCTGTCCTTTAAAAGAAGAAAATGGAAAACAAAAGAAATATCCACACATATGCATACAACACATCAAAGCCGACCCTCTGTCAACCAGCATTTCTATAGAGACATTCTTTCCATGATTGAAACATAAGCTCCAAAGGTTAAAGAAGAGGAAAAGCAGTCAAATAGCACTGCCCAGGAAGCCAGTAGTACTAGCTAGCTGTACTCTCTTCTAGTCTTCCTGCTACAAAAGACACTGGCCCAACTTCCTCAAACACACACACACCCCGACATAGAGTCTCATGGAATTGCACACATGTGGTAGGAATGTACACACCAATATTGAACCAAGCACAATACCTAGAAACAACAGCACAGGATCCACACTAAAACATGCACGTATCAGTGTGCACCCATCGTGCACACGACACGACACACAGACACGCAGCCACTTAGACCCACATGCATGCGCCGTCCACCTCAAATCAGTGTGGGACACACCATGCATACACATGTAGAATGTTTGAGCTCCGAAATGCCGAACATACACACAGACTGTGCACAGAGTTATTTATAAATTCCAAAGGTGAAAGAATGGGGAGCGAGCGGTAATTGCTA
>NW_007187707.1:0-811 GCF_000164805.1 Carlito syrichta
CTTGTTGCCCATCAAAGCTGGAATGGATAAAATAAATTTGGTATATACACACAATGGAATATTATGCAGCCATGAAAAAGGACAGATATAAGGATTTTGCAGAACATTTGATGGATATGAGGTCAGTCATTCTCAGTGATTTATAATGGAAAAAAAGAACAGAGTTCCATATGTTCTCCCTCATGAGCTGAATTTGATCAATTATAGTGCTATAAGAAAGTGACTGGCAGTAGTGGAAAACTGTTTAGGGGGAGGTGTGAGATTGGCAATGGAGGGATTACAAAGGGAGGGAGGGCCATAAGTCATCAACCAGGGACCCTGCATAATCAATGTTTGTATATCTAACTCTGAATTGTACCCCACATTTTTAAAAATATTAAAATAAATAAATAAATAAATGAAAGCTGTAAAACATGCAACTGACTTCATTTGTTTTATTCTTTTTTTTTTTTTTTTACTTTAAACATGGTTACAATTCAGGGTTGGGTATAGAAATGTTCATTATGCAGGTATTGATTTTTTAGCAAGTGTATAATACTCCAATGATAACTTCTTTTCCTATTAATATATTAAAATACATGGTATAATTCTGCTTTCATCTTTGACAACTAGTATGTTTCTCACATAAATGCTGAATGTTTTATTCTGCATAAATTGAAACTTGTTGAGATTCCAGATGTATATCCTTAGATAACTAAACATTTAGGATCAGTGTACCTAAGTGCTATTCAGAAGACAGAATGCACAATAAACCTTAATAATTTTAGAAAATAAAACAGTATCATAATTTAATACAGCTTTTTACTTTCTT
>NW_007187708.1:0-1130 GCF_000164805.1 Carlito syrichta
ATATTATGCAGCCATGAAAAAGGGCAGATATAAGGATTTTGCAGAACATTTGATGGATATGAGGTCAGTCATTCTCAGTGATTTATAATGGAAAAAAAGAACAGAGTTCCATATGTTCTCCCTCATGAGCTGAATTTGATCAATTATAGTGCTATAAGAAAGTAACTGGCAGTAGTGGAAAACTGTTTAGGGGGAGGTGTGAGATTGGCAGTGGATGGATTACAAAGGGAGGGAGGGCCATAAGTCATCAACCAGGGACCCTGCATAATCAATGTTTGTATATCTAACTCTGAATTGTACCCCACATTTTAAAAAATATTAAAATAAATAAATAAATAAATGAAAGCTGTAAAACATGCAACTGACTTCATTTGTTTTATTCTTTTTTTTTTTTTTTACTTTAAACATGGTTACAATTCAGGGTTGGGTATAGAAATGTTCATTATGCAGGTATTGATTTTTTAGGAAGTGTATAATACTCCAATGATAACTTCTTTTCCTACTAATATATTAAAATACATGGTATAATTCTGCTTTCATCTTTGACAACTAGTATGTTTCTCACATAAATGCTGAATGTTTTATTCTGCATAAATTGAAACTTGTTGAGATTCCAGATGTATATCCTTAGATAACTAAACCTTTAGGATCAGTGTACCTAAGTGCTATTCAGAAGACAGAATGCACAATAAACCTTAATAATTTTAGAAAATAAAACAGTATCATAATTTAATACAGCTTTTTACTTTCTTAAAATTTGTGTACATTTTCTTGATACACTTTGTATTTTCTGCTAGTTAATTCTGATTAATTGTTACAGATATGTCCTACTTATGGGAAAGTCTAACCCTACTCCCTTGAAGAAAAAATAAAATCACATTCACCTGATGTTTTCTACCAATTCATGTATTTCAAAGTGTGTTTCTATTGAATCATCTAGTATTTTCTCTACCTAAGCCATAATGCTGTACTCTGCAAGAAAGACTCAGATAAATCTGATATTTTGTATTCACCAATCATTTAAAATTTGGTACACACACAAAAAGAAATCTTGGGGCCCAACATGTATAAAACAAAATAATATGGATATAAACAAGGAAGTAATTATTTTGGCTTCTCATTACCATAAA
>NW_007187709.1:0-457 GCF_000164805.1 Carlito syrichta
CTAGGCAGCTTTGTATTGAGCTGACTTAACTAGATAGCTACCCTGATAGGCTTCTGGCTATCCAGCTGACTTAACTAACTGTATTAACTAGATAACCGACTGATTTATCTAGCTGACTTAACTAGCTAGCTACCTAGCTAGTCAGCAGACTTAACTAGATGACTTAAGTAGCTAACTACCTAGCTAAAAAGCTGGATGGCCAGCTGACTTAACTAGCTGATTTAACCAACCAGCCAGCTGTCTAGTCAGTTGACTTAACTATCTGACTTAACTACCTAGTCAACTGACTATCCAGCTGAATTAACTCACTGATTTAACCAGCTAGCAAGTTGGCTAGCCTGCTGATTCAACTAGCTAGCTACTTAGCTAGCCAGTTGGGAAGCTAACTGAATTAACTAGCTGATGTAACTAGCTAGCCAGCTGGCTAGCCAGCTGACTTAACTAGCTTGTTACCTAG
>NW_007187710.1:0-807 GCF_000164805.1 Carlito syrichta
TCTTCTCCAGTACAACCAAAAATGATTAGAAAAGCGCAAAGTACATTTTGCAGTGATTAGGCAAAAATAAAATCTAGTCACAGAAAACTTTTATCTGTGACCTTCTCCACCAAGCTAAGTAGTCAAAGAAATCTACTCATTCACAACTTTCTCAGAGTCTGAATTTCCTTTGCTGATCTAGCACACTGACCAGTTTCTACATGGAGGGTGGTCACTCTTTACAGTCATTTTGAATACAGATGTGTGCTATTTGGGAACTCTGCATGTGCAGATAAAATTGTGAATTTCTGTCTGGAGAAATTATGGTAGTAACGAGGTCTAATGAGGTTGTTAGAAAGAAAAAAATGTTATTTACCAAAAAAACTTGATGGGATAATTTGACTTGCTGTGTTTTACAACTGATGATAAGAAGAATGTTGATTGCAAATAAATCACTGCCTCTAAATGCCTTCAAACAGTTTGTGTTTGCTCCCTTCAGATCAAAGTTAAACTTGGGAGATTATGAAAACTGGACTGGGCCCAGGAAACAGCTGTTTCCCTCCTGGCAGTGCACAGCTTCCAGTCTAAGCATTAATATTTTACAGGATAAGCCCAACTTTTGTATTTTTTAATATGGTGTTTTGTTATTGTTGTCAATCATGGCCAGGATTAAAATTTTAAATTATCTGTCATTACTAAAGACCTTTAAGTGTGGGTGAAACATTATATAGAGGCAAATTTGGGAGATAAGAGGCTTGAGCTTTCCTTTTCAATCATTAGTGGGTTCAGGCTCCAGGAAAACCAGGGTAGTTTATTTTTAGCTACTCC
>NW_007187711.1:0-774 GCF_000164805.1 Carlito syrichta
AGGCGGCATTAATCAAATGAATGCCAGCGTCACCACACAAAGGGCAGAAAATGGAGAAATCACAGTTGAGCAAACAGCATGCTACACATTGCTACCATAATTTAATTCAACATCAGAAAGTAATATATAGATAACGTCTCTCAAAATGTGTACACATTTTTTTGGCACCCCCACATAATAAATTACAGACTTCAGGAAATACATTTTAAGGCACTTCTGGAAGTCTTATGGTGTATGAGTTTGGACATACAGTTTCTGCAGATAAGCTTGTTATTTTTCTCCCTAATTACTATTTTTCTTCTATAATACTGAAAAGCATTGCTTGTAAGGGATTTCTAAAATGAATCTTTTCCCCCCAATTATTTATTCACTAACTCATTTTTCATTATGACATGTCAGTTTCCTATATATAATCTCTAAAAGTTAAGTTTTTAATCCTAAAATAGTAGGTCATATTCCTAAAAGAAAGGGATGTTATAAAATATCATCAGCTATTATCTGACATTCTTCTGTCTAAAATTCCAGGCTTACTTTAACTGAACACATTTTTAAAATTTAAAATCAGAATACCTTCTAAAGAATAAAATCACTGTTCACTATTCACCCCATATATTTAATTATGCATAAGTTAGCAAATCGTCAACACACATCATCCTTTCCTGCACACAGCAGAAACTCTTAATCAGCTAAAAATAAATTTGATATTGACTGAGTCCAAATTTTCTTACACTTAGTCATCAGAGGCACAATTATATCTATGTATTGGGTTCTTTA
>NW_007187712.1:0-872 GCF_000164805.1 Carlito syrichta
CCCCACATAATAAATTACAGACTTCAGGAAATACATTTTAAGGCACAACGGGAAGTCTTATGGTGTATGAGTTTGGACATACAGTTTCTGCAGATAAGCTTGTTATTTTTCTCCCTAATTACTATTTTTCTTCTATAATACTGAAAAGCATTGCTTGTAAGGGATTTCTAAAATGAATCTTTTCCCCCCAATTATTTATTCACTAACTCATTTTTCATTATGACATGTCAGTTTCCTATATATAATCTCTAAAAGTTAAGTTTTTAATCCTAAAATAGTAGGTCATATTCCTAAAAGAAAGGGATGTTATAAAATATCATCAGCTATTATCTGACATTCTTCTGTCTAAAATTCCAGGCTTACTTTAACTGAACACATTTTTAAAATTTAAAATCAGAATACCTTCTAAAGAATAAAATCACTGTTCACTATTCACCCCATATATTTAATTATGCATAAGTTAGCAAATCGTCAACACACATCATCCTTTCCTGCACACAGCAGGAAACTCTTAATCAGGCTAAAAATAAATTTGATATTGACTGAGTCCAAATTTTCTTACACTTAGTCATCAGAGGCACAATATAATCTATGTATTGGGTTCTTTAAGCCAATATGTCCTAAAATTTCTTAGAATTGACTTGTGCCTTGTAGACAAAAATATTAAGTAAGGCTTAATCATTTAAAAATACTGTGTGCATACTACGGCTTTTCAGATGGTTAGAGGATCCATTGATTTTTAAAGTTTCCTTCAAGGCACTCTAGAAATGGAAATAGCTTACCAACAAAGTGATACACTTTGAAAAAAAACAAATACAAGATTCCTAGAAACCCATGTATTTTTTTTTAGAATGTTGACATTCCCTTAACAA
>NW_007187713.1:0-808 GCF_000164805.1 Carlito syrichta
TAAAATGAATCTTTTCCCCCCCAATTATTATCACTAACTCATTTTCAATCTGACATGTCAGTTTCCTATATATAATCTCTAAAAGTTAAGTTTTAATCCTAAAATAGTAGGTCATATTCCTAAAAAAAAGGGATGTTATAAAATATCATCAGCTATTATCTGACATTCTTCTGTATAAAATTCCAGGCTTACTTTAACTGAACACATTTTTAAAATTTAAAATCAGAATACCTTCTAAAGAATAAAATCACTGTTCACTATTCACCCCATATATTTAATTATGCATAAAATCTTCTAAGTTAGCAAATCGTCCACGCACATCATCCTTTCCTGCACACAGCAGGAAACTCTTAATCAGGTTAAAAATAAATTTGATATTGACTGAGTCCAAATTTTCTTACACTTAGTCATCAGAGGCACAATATAATCCATGTATTGGGTTCTTTAAGCCAATATGTCCTAAAATTTCTTAGAATTGACTTGTGCCTTGCAGACAAAAATATTAAGTAAGGCTTAATCATTTTAAAATACTGTGTGCATACTACAGCTTTTCAGATGGTTAGAGGATCCACTGATTTTTAAAGTTTCCTTCAAGGCACTCTAGAAATGGAAATAGCTTACCAACAAAGTGATACACTTTGAAAAAAACAAATACAAGATTCCTAGAAACCCATGTATTTTTTTTAGAATGTTGACATTCCCTTAACAAACTTACACATTAGGTTTCTTGAAAAGTTACTGTTTTGATTTTGGGAGTAATTATCATATCTACGTGAGCATTTATATATAGCAGAAGGGAAAATATATG
>NW_007187714.1:0-789 GCF_000164805.1 Carlito syrichta
CTATATATAATCTCTAAAAGTTAAGTTTTTAATCCTAAAATAGTAGGTCATATTCCTAAAAAAAAGGGATGTTATAAAATATCATCAGCTATTATCTGACATTCTTCTGTCTAAAATTCCAGGCTTACTTTAACTGAACACATTTTTAAAATTTAAAATCAGAATACCTTCTAAAGAATAAAATCACTGTTCACTATTCACCCCATATATTTAATTATGCATAAAATCTTCTAAGTTAGCAAATCGTCCACGCACATCATCCTTTCCTGCACACAGCAGGAAACTCTTAATTAGGTTAAAAATAAATTTGATATTGACTGAGTCCAAATTTTCTTACACTTAGTCATCAGAGGCACAATATAATCCATGTATTGGGTTCTTTAAGCCAATATGTCCTAAAATTTCTTAGAATTGACTTGTGCCTTGCAGACAAAAATATTAAGTAAGGCTTAATCATTTTAAAATACTGTGTGCATACTACAGCTTTTCAGATGGTTAGAGGATCCACTGATTTTTAAAGTTTCCTTCAAGGCACTCTAGAAATGGAAATAGCTTACCAACAAAGTGATACACTTTGAAAAAAACAAATACAAGATTCCTAGAAACCCATGTATTTTTTTTAGAATGTTGACATTCCCTTAACAAAACTTACACATTAGGTTTCTTGAAAAGTTACTGTTTTGATTTTGGGAGTAATTATCATATCTACCCTGAGCATTTATATATAGCAGAAGGCAAATATATGCCATTACTGTAGCATGCAAATATCTGTAGCTTTAACTCTAATGG
>NW_007187715.1:0-786 GCF_000164805.1 Carlito syrichta
CATCCTGTCTAGGTACTGTTGGCAAAAGTGTGTGCTGGCATACCGTTGCCCCGGTTCATGTATCAGATGGAGGGGGCCCCAGCGACATTCAAAAACAAACTCTTGTTGCCCAACACATCCAAGAACTGACCTGACAGTTATACCCTCACTTAAACTACCACCCACTTGCCCTTCCAAAACCCAGAGACATTACCTTGGATCCATACACACAGGGAATCCTCGAAGTCTCTCTCTCTCTATTAAACTCCACTAACCCCTCCCTTGCACAGGACTGCTGGCTATGTATAACCATTGGTATGCCTCTACCTACTGCCATTCCTGTCTTAAATGCTTCCTATGTCCCTTTCAATGGAGATGCCAATTGCTCATTATCACCCCCCCTTTCAGAGTACAGCCCTCGGGTTTCAATTCCTCCGGTTGCTTCCAAGGGAAATTTCAAAATAATTCTTATGATAGTGACGTCGGATTTGTCACCTTTTCCGATTGTCATACTGTAACTAACGTTTCCACCTCCATCTGCCCCCCTCCAGGACAAGTGTTCATTTGTGGAGACAACCTTGCCTACACCATGCTCCCTTTCAATTGGACAGGCCTCTGTGTTACAGCTAGCCTTCTCCCCGACATCTCTATCATCCCCGGGGATGAACCTGTCCCTCTCCCTAGTCTTGACCTTATAGCGGGATGCCACCGGCGTGCTCTCCAAGCCATTCCCCTACTTCTAAGCTTGGGGGTTACACCGCTGTAGCCTCCGGCGGAGCGGGATAGGGGTCGCTGTTAATACCTATA
>NW_007187716.1:0-719 GCF_000164805.1 Carlito syrichta
GAACTGACCTGACAGTTATACCCTCACTTAGACTACCACCCACTCGCCCTTCGAAAACCCAGAGACATTACCTTGGATCCATACACACAGGGAATCCTCGAAGCCTCTCTCTCTCTATTAAACTCCACTAACCCCTCCCTTGCACAGGACTGCTGGCTATGTATAACCATTGGTATGCCTCTACCTACTGCCATTCCTGACTTAAACGCTTCCTATGTCCCTTTCAATGGAGATGCCAGTTGCTCATTATCACCCCCCTTTCAGAGTACAGCCCTCGGGTTTCAATTCCTCCGGTTGCTTCCAAGGGAAATTTCAAAATAATTCTTATGATAGTGACGTCGGATTTGTCACCTTTTCCGATTGTCATACTGTAACTAACGTTTCCACCTCCATCTGCCCCCCTCCAGGACAAGTGTTCATTTGTGGAGGCAACCTTGCCTACACCATGCCCCCTTTCAATTGGACAGGCCTCTGCATTACAGCTAGCCTTCTCCCCGACATCTCTATCATCCCCGGGGATGAACCTGTCCCTCTCCCTAGTCTTGACCTTATAGCGGGATGCCACCGGCGTGCTCTCCAAGCCATTCCCCTACTTCTAAGCTTGGGGGTTACAACCGCTGTAGCCTCCGGCGGAGCGGGGATAGGGGTTGCTGTTAATACCTATAATAAGTTGTCTCGTCAGTTAATTGATGATGTTCAAACTCTCTCTGGGACTATTA
>NW_007187717.1:0-794 GCF_000164805.1 Carlito syrichta
AACCCAGAGACATTACCTTGGATCCATACACACAGGGAATCCTCGAAGCCTCTCTCTCTCTATTAAACTCCACTAACCCCTCCCTTGCACAGGACTGCTGGCTATGTATAACCATTGGTATGCCTCTACCTACTGCCATTCCTGACTTAAACGCTTCCTATGTCCCTTTCAATGGAGATGCCAGTTGCTCATTATCACCCCCCTTTCAGAGTACAGCCCTCGGGTTTCAATTCCTCCGGTTGCTTCCAAGGGAAATTTCAAAATAATTCTTATGATAGTGACGTCGGATTTGTCACCTTTTCCGATTGTCATACTGTAACTAACGTTTCCACCTCCATCTGCCCCCCTCCAGGACAAGTGTTCATTTGTGGAGGCAACCTTGCCTACACCATGCCCCCTTCAATTGGACAGGCCTCTGCATTACAGCTAGCCTTCTCCCCGACATCTCTATCATCCCCGGTGATGAACCTGTCCCTCTCCCTAGTCTTGACCTTATAGCGGGACGCCACCGGCGTGCTCTCCAAGCCATTCCCCTACTTCTAAGCTTGGGGGTTACAACCGCTGTAGCCTCCGGCGGAGCGGGGATAGGGGTCGCTGTTAATACCTATAATAAGTTGTCTCGTCGGTTAATTGATGATGTTCAAACTCTCTCTGGAACTATTAATAATCTACAAGATCAATTTGATTCTTTAGCTGAGTAGTTCTACAAATCGCAGAGGATTAGACCTATTAACTGCAGAACAGGAAGGAATCTGTTTAGCTTTACAGGAACGATGCTGTTTTCTACGCCAACA
>NW_007187718.1:0-777 GCF_000164805.1 Carlito syrichta
ACACAGGGAATCCTCGAAGCCACTCTCTCTCTATTAAACTCCACTAACCCCTCCCTTGCACAGGACTGCTGGCTATGTATAACCATTGGTATGCCTCTACCTACTGCCATTCCTGTCTTAAACGCTTCCTATGTCCCTTTCAATGGAGATGCCAGTTGCTCATTATCACCCCCCTTTCAGAGTACAGCCCTCGGGTTTCAATTCCTCCAGTTGCTTCCAAGGGAAATTTCAAAATAATTCTTATGATAGTGACGTCGGATTTGTCACCTTTTCCGATTGTCATACTGTAACTAACGTTTCCACCTCCATCTGCCCCCCTCCAGGACAAGTGTTCATTTGTGGAGGCAACCTTGCCTACACCATGCTCCCTTTCAATTGGACAGGCCTCTGCGTTTCAGCAAGCCTTCTCCCCGACATCTCTATCATCCCCGGAGATGAACCTGTCCCTCTCCCTAGTCTTGACCTTATAGCGGGACGCCACTGGCATGCTCTCCAAGCCATTCCCTTACTTCTAGGCTTGGGGGTTACAGCCGCTGTAGCCTCCGGCGGAGCGGGGATAGGGGTCGCTGTTAATACCTATAATAAGTTGTCTCGTCAGTTAATTGATGATGTTCAAACTCTCTCTGGAACTATTAATGATCTACAAGATCAAATTGATTCTTTAGCTGAGGTAGTTCTACAAAATCGCAGAGGATTAGACCTATTACTGCAGAACAGGGAGGAATCTGTTTAGATTTACAGGAATGATGCTGTTTCTACGCCAACAAGTCTGGCATC
>NW_007187719.1:0-725 GCF_000164805.1 Carlito syrichta
TCCTGGATGAAATTAGTGCTAGAACCAGGGTGTAATTAACTGTGAAAACATAAGAAGTCTGCAGTGGGCAACAGCAATTAAAGTCACTTTTAAAGGGCTCCCTTCCCTCTCATGCCCTTAATGAAGGTAGCTTTAATTAAGCTACATTAGAATCTGACAGTTTCACTCACTTTAATGTGATCCATCGTGAGTCAGATGACATCGGATCATGGCTGAACTAAGATGACACATCAAATGGTGTATCTTGTGCACACCAGGCTGAACACTGGAGTCTAGGATGATATGCAAAGATAAAAACCTGCAGACTTTTAGCTTGGAAAGGAAAGAGGAGAGACAGTTCAATGCTGTAAGATTATGGCAGGCAAGTAAAGAGTTAAATAAGGATGGGCGCTGTGTTCATGCCTATAATCCCAGCACTCTGGGAGGCAGAGGTTAGAAGATTGCCTGAGCCCACAGGTTCAAGGCCAGTTTAGTCAACTTGGTGAGACCTCATTTCTCTTAAATAAATAAATAAAAATAAAATAAAATATCTAAGAAAAATTAAAAATTATTAAATAAAATGACCAGAATCTTTGAAAAACTTAGAGGAGATGCTGATTTAAGAGGTAGGCAGTAAAATCATGTACCATCTTCACTAAGAGGCAGAAAGGAAGGGAATTTCAGCCCCTGGAGCTCAGGTGTGGGATGGACCAGAGCCCAGAAGGCCTCAGTCAGACTGTCTCATG
>NW_007187720.1:0-819 GCF_000164805.1 Carlito syrichta
AACATAAGAAGTCTGCAGTTGGCAACAGCAATTAAAGTCACTTTAAAGGGCTCCCTTCCCTCTCATGCCCGTAATGAAGGTAGCTTTAATTAAGCTACATTAGAATCTGACAGTTTCACTCACTTTAATGTGATCCATCGTGAGTCAGATGACATCGGATCATGGCTGAACTAAGATGACACATCAAATGGTGTATCTTGTGCACACCAGGCTGAACACTGGAGTCTAGGATGGTATGCAAAGATAAAAACCTGCAGACTTTTAGCTTGGAAAGGAAAGAGGAGAGACAGTTCAATGCTGTAAGATTATGGCAGGCAAGTAAAGAGTTAAATAAGGATGGGCGCTGTGTTCATGCCTATAATCCCAGCACTCTGGGAGGCAGAGGTGAGAAGATTGCCTGAGCCCACAGGTTCAAGGCCAGTTTAGTCAACTTGGTGAGACCTCATTTCTCTTAAATAAATAAATAAAAATAAAATAAAATATCTAAGAAAAATTAAAAATTATTAAATAAAATGACCAGAATCTTTGAAAAACTTAGAGGAGATGCTGATTTAAGAGGTAGGCAGTAAAATCATGTACCATCTTCACTAAGAGGCAGAAAGGAAGGGAATTTCAGCCCCTGGAGCTCAGGTGTGGGATGGACCAGAGCCCAGAAGGCCTCAGTCAGACTGTCTCATGTCAAGACACAAAAACTAAGGAACTGCAGGGTGTTCCCTCCCTGCCCTCTCCTCAAGAAACCCCAGCCTCTGTTCAGCACAGGTGGTGTGTAAAGACTAAAGTTTGGAGCTGAAACTTGGAGCAAGAGCTCCAAGCCCCAGG
>NW_007187721.1:0-825 GCF_000164805.1 Carlito syrichta
TAAAGTCACTTTAAAGGGCTCCCTTCCCTCTCATGCCCTTAATGAAGGTAGCTTTAATTAAGCTACATTAGAATCTGACAGTTTCACTCACTTTAATGTGATCCATCGTGAGTCAGATGACATCGGATCATGGCTGAACTAAGATGACACATCAAATGGTGTATCTTGTGCACACCAGGCTGAACACTGGAGTCTAGGATGATATGCAAAGATAAAAACCTGCGGACTTTTAGCTTGGAAAGGAAAGAGGAGAGACAGTTCAATGCTGTAAGATTATGGCAGGCAAGTAAAGAGTTAAATAAGGATGGGCGCTGTGTTCATGCCTATAATCCCAGCACTCTGGGAGGCAGAGGTGAGAAGATTGCCTGAGCCCACAGGTTCAAGGCCAGTTTAGTCAACTTGGCGAGACCTCATTTCTCTTAAATAAATAAATAAAAATAAAATAAAATATCTAAGAAAAATTAAAAATTATTAAATAAAATGACCAGAATCTTTGAAAAACTTAGAGGAGATGCTGATTTAAGAGGTAGGCAGTAAAATCATGTACCATCTTCACTAAGAGGCAGAAAGGAAGGGAATTTCAGCCCCTGGAGCTCAGGTGTGGGATGGACCAGAGCCCAGAAGGCCTCAGTCAGACTGTCTCATGTCAAGACACAAAAACTAAGGAACTGCAGGGTGTTCCCTCCCTGCCCTCTCCTCAAGAAACCCCAGCCTCTGTTCAGCACAGGTGGTGTGTAAAGACTACAGTTTGGAGCTGAAACTTGGAGCAAGAGCTCCAAGCCCCAGGTGCTAGGCCCTGAAGTGGGTTGAATGGTGACCCCATAA
>NW_007187722.1:0-771 GCF_000164805.1 Carlito syrichta
CTCAGCAGGCCACCAGCCAGTGAACAGGTGGTTTCAACTTCACATTCAGGCCTACAGCTCTTTCAAAGACTAAAGCCAGAGTCCAGCACCATGCCTTGCTGTCACTCTGCAAATATATGTTCAGTAGCAGTCTTTTGATCAGTTACATAACCCTCCTTAAGAAAGACTGTGTGTGCCCTTGGCACCTGGTATGTAAAATTGGGAACAAAACGCTGCAGGGGTGTGTCATGGAGGCTGACGTTTCCAACACATGTAGAGCTGGTGAAAAGCAGTACACTTTCTCGTTGCTGTGAGTGTCTTCTAAATCCCCCGGCACTTTTCTCATAGTGTACGATGAGTGTGAGGTTTCCACATGAGTTCCCTGCGTGGTTAAGACACGCTCCCCTGGGGTCTTGCCCATAGTTCATTGAGCATGCACTGTTCAAAACTACCTTTTGGACCTTCCTGAAGACCTCAACACCCTGTCATTATCCTGTGCCAAATACCCAGGTCACAGGAGGACGATGGGGGGAGAGCTCTTCACCTCAACTCTGGGCTTTGTTCTGTCCTGATAGAGTTCCTTGAGAAGAGGAAACAAGCACAGTAAGGAACCACCTATCCCCAAAGAAGAATTCCCCAGCACATACTCCAAGAATCCTCTGGTAAGCTCAGAATGACAATACGCCAACAGCAAGAAACATGGGTTAAAGCATTAATGTTTCTGGCTGGAAGCAGTGGTTCACATCTATAATCCCAGCACTCTGGGAAGCCAAGGCCAGAGGATCCACTTGA
>NW_007187723.1:0-809 GCF_000164805.1 Carlito syrichta
CCAGGCCACCAGCCAGTGAACAGGTGGTTTCAACTTCACATTCAGGCCTACAGCTCTTTCAAAGACTAAAGCCAGAGTCCAGCACCATGCCTTGCTGTCACTCTGCAAATATACGTTCAGTAGCAGTCTTTTGATCAGTTACATAACCCTCCTTAAGAAAGACTGTGTGTGCCCTTGGCACCTGGTATGTAAAACTGGGAACAAAACGCTGCAGGGGTGTGTCATGGAGGCTGACGTTTCCAACACATGTAGAGCTGGTGAAAAGCAGTACACTTTCTCGTTGCTGTGAGTGTCTTCTAAATCCCCCGGCACTTTTCTCATAGTGTACGATGAGTGTGAGGTTTCCACATGAGTTCCCTGCGTGGTTAAGACACGCTCCCCTGGGGTCTTGCCCATAGTTCATTGAGCATGCACTGTTCAAAACTACCTTTTGGACCTTCCTGAAGACCTCAACACCCTGTCATTATCCTGTGCCAAATACCCAGGTCACAGGAGGACGATGGGGGGAGAGCTCTTCACCTCAACTCTGGGCTTTGTTCTGTCCTGATAGAGTTCCTTGAGAAGAGGAAACAAGCACAGTAAGGAACCACCTATCCCCAAAGAAGAATTCCCCAGCACATACTCCAAGAATCCTCTGGTAAGCTCAGAAGGACAATAGGCCAACAGCAAAGAAACATGGGTTAAAGCATTAAATGTTTCTGGCTGGAAGCAGTGGTTCACATCTATAATCCCAGCACTCTGGGAAGCCAAGGCCAGAGGATCACTTGAGAAGTTTCCTGGGCAACACAGCAAATCCTGCTTCTACAAAA
>NW_007187724.1:0-648 GCF_000164805.1 Carlito syrichta
TCTCCCCAAATCATTTTACGAAGCCACCCTCACATTGATACCCAAGCCAGGTAAAGATCCAACAAAGAAAGAGAACTACAGGCCAATATCTTTGATGAACATAGATGCTAAAATTCTCAACAAGATCCTAGCCAACCGGATTCAGCAATACATCTCAAAAATCATCCATCATGACCAAGTAGGCTTCATTCCTGGCATGCAAGGCTGGTTCAATATTCGTAAAACCATAAATGTAATTAAATACATCAACAGATGTCAAAACAAAAACCACATGATCATATCACTAGATGCAGAAAAAGCTTTTGATAAAATCCAGCAAGGCTTCTTGATAAAAACCATTGAACATCTAGGCATACGGGGAACATACCTCAAAATAGTAAAAGCCATCTACGAGAAACCCTCAGCCAGCATACTCCTAAATGGACAAAATTGGAACCAATTCCCCTGAAAACTGGAACTAGACAAGGATGCCCACTCTCTCCCCACCTGTTCAACAAGTTTTGGAAGTCCTGGCTAAAGCAATCAAAGAAAAAGAAGGCAATCAGAGGTATTCAATAGGAAAAGAGGAAAGTCAAGTAATCTCTCTATTGCTGATGATATGATGGAGTACCTTGAAAACCCCAAGAGAATCTGTCAAGGCCTCCTTAC
>NW_007187725.1:0-784 GCF_000164805.1 Carlito syrichta
GAGTGTTGCGAGCACATCTACAGAGATGTCATTTGGGCGGCCAGGAATCCACCACTGCTGCCGTCCAACACTGGCCCACCCGCTGGACCTACTACACCGCAGTCCCTTGTTCTGTCCCTCCCGGTCAATGCAGCCCACACCCTTCCCTCCGCAAAGCAAGTGCATGTCACAGGGTCACTGGTTCATTGTGTCCACGCTGGAACCCCCAGAACCCCCTGGAATCCCCCACATCATCATCAGAACTATCAATGAGAGGCAAACATGCAAGACAAGGTGAAGAATGATCGCACCTGTGCGGAAGCTGACCTTCTGGTAGGTATGCCCTCCATCTTCTATCCCTGCTAACCCTGGGCTTTGCTGCGCTCCCTGTGCCAGCCTGCAGGGCCAGAGATGACCGTTTCCTGCCTGAGCCACCACCAACTTGGCCAGTTTCTTGCTCTTTGTCATTCTGAGAGAATGGGCTAGCCCCAGGCGCGCGCGCGTGTGTGTGTGTGTGTACGTGTGTGCATGCACGCATGTGCATGAAGGGGCCAGGGACTCTCTCTCTGGGAGCCCGTGCCAGGGATCCCAAGGGATACTTCTCCCAGGCCTGCGCTCGTGGGACTCAGCTGTGTTTCTCCAGAGGTGAAGCTCTCAACTCCTCTTTGCTCCCTTCTCTGTCACTCAGGAGACATTTGTGTAGCACTTACTGCTCCCCCCTGTCTTTCCACCCCCGGAATTTCATCAGTAACTGTTCACAGTCTGTCAGCGTTTGTTTTATAACATGCATGCATGATGTGTCCGA
>NW_007187726.1:0-1358 GCF_000164805.1 Carlito syrichta
CGGTCAATGCAGCCCACCCCCCTCCCTCCGCAAAGCAAGTGCATGTCACAGGGTCACTGGTTCATTGTGTCCACGCTGGAACCCCCAGAACCCCCTGGAATCCCCCACATCATCATCAGAACTATCAATGAGAGGCAAACATGCAAGACAAGGTGAAGAATGATCGCACCTGGGCGGAAGCTGACCTTCTGGTAGGTATGCCCTCCATCTTCTATCCCTGCTAACCCTGGGCTTTGCTGCGCTCCCTGTGCCAGCCTGCAGGGCCAGAGATGACCGTTTCCTGCCTGAGCCACCACCAACTTGGCCAGTTTCTTGCTCTTTGTCATTCTGAGAGAATGGGCTAGCCCCAGGCGCGCGCGCGTGTGTGTGTGTGTGTACGTGTGTGCATGCACGCATGTGCATGAAGGGGCCAGGGACTCTCTCTCTGGGAGCCCGTGCCAGGGATCCCAAGGGATACTTCTCCCAGGCCTGCGCTCGTGGGACTCAGCTGTGTTTCTCCACAGGTGAAGCTCTCAACTCCTCTTTGCTCCCTTCTCTGTCACTCAGGAGACATTTGTGTAGCACTTACTGCTCCCCCCTGGCCTTTCCACCCCCGGAATTTCATCAGTAACTGTTCACAGTCTGTTCAGCGTTTGTTTTTTATACATGCATGCATGATGTGTCCGACACGGATTTGGGAGGGGCGGATGCATGTGGGTTTAGGTGGCTTAGTGCCTGTGTGTTGTGTCCTGTGCATCATGGGTGCACACTAGTACATGCATGATTTTGTGTGGATGCCGTGCTTGTGTGTGTAGTCATTGTGTTTGGCTCAATGTTGGTGTGTACATTCCTTCCACGTGTGTGCAATTGTGTGAGCCTGTGTATCGGGTGTGTGTGTGTGTGTGTGTGTGTGTGTGTGTGTGTTCAAGGAAGTTGGATCAGTGTCATTTGTTTTGTAGCTGGAGGATTAGAAGAGTGTACAATTAAGTGTGTTTCACTGCTGGCTTCGTAGGCATTGCTACTTGGCTGCTTTTCCTTTTCTTGAACCTTCTGGAGCTAATGTTTTAATCATCAAAAGATTGGCAGAGGATCTTCAGCATCTTTGGTTTGGTGCATGCATATGTGTGGGTTTTTCTTTTGTTTTCACTTTCTTCTTTTAATGGACAGCTGTAAATGGAGTTTTTTAAAAAAGATATTTCTATACAGTGTGCCCCGGGAATTCAGTCTTTCAGGATTTTGCTTGCATAAATTAAATATTTATTCACCAACTTACCATCTGTTATCAATTGGCCAAAAGAAAGTCGACTGCATGCACTGAGGTTGTATGGGTGTGTGTTTGGGGGAGAGGGGTGCACCAGGATGTGTTATTAGGTTGACTT
>NW_007187727.1:0-748 GCF_000164805.1 Carlito syrichta
CCTAGCTATTCAGCTAACTATAAAAGCTGAAATAACTAGCTAGCTAGCTAGTCGAATTAACTAGCTTACTTAACTAGCTAGCTAGCTGACATAAATAGCTGACTTAACTAGCTAAGTAGCTAGCCAGGTGACTTAACAAGCTTAAATAACTAGATAGACAGTTGTGTAGCCATCTGATTTAACTAGCATTTTAACATGCTAGCGAGCTGGCTAGGCAACCGACTTAATGAGTTGACTTAACCACCTAGCTACCTGGTTAGTCAGCTGACTTAACTAGTTGATTATTGATCAAGGCAGCTGGCCAGGCAGGTGACTAAACTAGATGACTTAACTAGTTATCCAGCTGGCTAGCCAGCTAACCTAACTAGCTCTCTAACTCTATAGCCACCTGGATAGCCAGCTGACTTAACTAGCTGACTTAATTAGCTAGAAAGCTTGCTAGCCTACTGACTTAACTAGGTCACTACCTAGCTAGCCAACTTGCTAGCCATCGGAATTAACTAGCTGTCATAACTAGCTGGCCTGCTTTCTATCCAATTGGTTTAACTAACTTGCTACATAGCTTGTCAGCTGGTTATTCAGCTGAATTAACTAGGTGACTTATCTAGGTACACAGCTGTCTAGCTGGCTGACTTAATTAGCAAGCTACCTACATAGCCAACCTGATAGTCAGCTGACTTAACTAGGTGACTTAACTAGCTAGCCAGCTTGCTAGACTGCTGACATAAGTAGCTAGCTAGCTAGCTAG
>NW_007187728.1:0-737 GCF_000164805.1 Carlito syrichta
CTTAACTACCTAGCGACCTGGTTAGTCAGCTGACTTAACTAGTTGATTATTGATCAAGGCAGCTGGCCAGGCAGGTGACTAAACTAGATGACTTAACTAATTATCCAGCTGGCTAGCCAGCTAACCTAACTAGCTCTCTAACTCTATAGCCACCTGGATAGCCAGCTGACTTAACTAGCTGACTTAATTAGTTAGAAAGCTTGCTAGCCTACTGACTTAACTAGGTCACTACCTAGCTAGCCAACTTGCTAGCCATCTGAATTAATTAGCTGTCGTAACTAGCTGGCCTGCTTTCTATCCAATTGGTTTAACTAACTTGCTACATAGCTTGTCAGCTGGTTATTCAGCTGAATTAACTAGGTGACTTATCTAGGTAGACAGCTGTCTAGCTGGCTGACTTAATTAGCAAGCTACCTACATAGCCAACCTGCTAGTCAGCTGACTTAACTAGTTGACTTAACTAGCTAGCCAGCTTGCTAGACTGCTGACATAAGTAGCTAGCTAGCTAGCTAGCAGCCTGGCTGGCTAGCTAATTTAATTTGCTGCCTTAGCTAGCTAACTAACTGACATATCTAGCTGACTTAACTAGCTAGTTTCCTATCTTGCCAGCTGACTTTACTAGCTGAATAACTAGTGAGCCACTGGGTGCCCATCTGACATAAATAGGTTTTTAACCAGGCTTGCCAGCTAGCTAGAAACTGAATTAATGTGCTGACTTAACCAACTGTGCAGCTGAA
>NW_007187729.1:0-725 GCF_000164805.1 Carlito syrichta
GCAACTTAATGAGACCTCATCTCTACAATAAACCAAAAATTTGCTGGGTCTGTAGTTCTATCTACTTGGAAGGCTGAGGTGGAAGAATCACCAGAGCCCAGTGGTTTGACACTGGGGTGGCCAGGAGTATGCCACTGCATTCAGCCTGGGCAATGGAGTGAGACTCCTATTCAAAAAAAGAAAATAAAAGAAAGCACCCACCAAGCACAAATGTAGGAAATGAGCCTTCCAATCAGGAAATAGCACAGACAAAGGCCCTGAGGTAGGAGGGAACAGGGTAACTGTGTATCCCTCAATGAGTTGGGTGTGGCTGGATGACAGCAATGAGGTGAAAGACCACGGAGACCTGTGGGGATTTTTGTTTTTATCCTAACAGCATAAATGCAAAGGCCTGGGTATGTTTGGTGGGGAAGACACGATTTGACTCACATTTCCAAATTATCATATTGGCTGCTGAGTGGAGAAAGGATAACAGAAGGACAAGATGAGATGCAGGGAGTTGAATTTTGAGGCTGCTGCTGTGGCCCAGTGAGACACCAGGGTAACTTGTATCATAGCACTGGAGGTGGAGGAGACATAACCTTTGACCCAAAGCGCTGGCACTTTTGATCTATCAAGAGGGAACCCCACAAGGGTCCAGGATGGTGCGCTGGGATGCTCTCAGCTGCCAGTCCTGGGGTATGAGAGGCTACCATGAAGCATTCAAGGCACCATCATGATCAGCC
>NW_007187730.1:0-811 GCF_000164805.1 Carlito syrichta
AAATCAGAAATTTGCTGGGTCTGTAGTTCTATCTACTGGAAGGCTGAGGTGGAAGAATCACCAGAGCCCAGTGGTTTGACACTGGGGTGGCCAGGAGTATGCCACTGCATTCAGCCTGGGCAATGGAGTGAGACTCCTATTCAAAAAAAGAAAATAAAAGAAAGCACCCACCAAGCACAAATGTAGGAAATGAGCCTTCCAATCAGGAAATAGCACAGACAAAGGCCCTGAGGTAGGAGGGAACAGGGTAACTGTATCCCTCAGCAGAGTTGGGTGTGGCTGGATGACAGCAATGAGGTGAAAGACCACGGAGACCTGTGGGGATTTTTGTTTTTATCCTAAGAGCAGAAATGCAAAGGCCTGGGTATGTTTGGTGGGGAAGACACGATTTGACTCACATTTCAAAATTATCATATTGGCTGCTGAGTGGAGAAAGGATAACAGAAGGACAAGATGAGATGCAGGGAGTTGAATTTTGAGGCTGCTGCTGTGGCCCAGTGAGACACCAGGGTAACTTGTATCATAGCACTGGAGGTGGAGGAGACATAACTTTGACCAAAGCGCTGGCACTTTTGATCTATCAAGAGGGAACCCACAAGGGTCCAGGATGGTGCGCTGGATGCTCTCAGCTGCAGTCCTGGGTATGAAAAGCTACCATGAGCAGTCAAGGCACCATCATGATCAGCCTGCTTGGAATGCTCTAGAACTTCTTTCTTGGAAGACTTACCCAACAAAGGCTTGTCATGAAGATCATCCCACTTGGAAGAAAGGAAAGCTAGAGTGAGGGAAGTGGGAAACACCTGAGGACTTG
>NW_007187731.1:0-580 GCF_000164805.1 Carlito syrichta
AGGCCTAATAGCTAGGATCTACAAAAAACTCAATTGCACCAAAGAGAAAAAAAAACAAACAGCCCCTTTAAAAAGTGGGCAAAAGACATGAATAGACAGTTTTCAAAAGAAGATATACAGGCAGCCAACAGACACATAAAAAAGTGCTCAGTCTCACTCATCATCAGAAAATGCAAATCAAAATCACACTGAGATACCACCTAACCCCTGTAAAAATGGCCATCATTGATAAACTACAACAGATGCTGGCAAGGATGTGGAGAAAAAAGAACGCTTCTACATTGCTGGTGGGAATGCAAACTTGTACAACTTCTCTGGAAAATGGTCTGGAGATTTCTGAAAGAACTAGAAATTGACCTTTCATTGGCTAGCAACCTTTAAAACGTATCAAAATTGCCGGGCTCAGTGGCTCAGCCTGTAATCCAGTGCCTTTGGTAGGCTGAGGTAAGTGCATTGCCTGAGCGGCGGGTTCGAGACCTGCCTGGGCAGCAAGACCTCATCTCTACAATAAATCAAAAAATCTGCCGGGTGTGGTAGTGCATGCCTGTAATTCCGGCTACTTTGGAAGGCTGAGGTGGAA
>NW_007187732.1:0-772 GCF_000164805.1 Carlito syrichta
CTCATCATCAGAAAATGCAAATCAAAATCACACTGAGATACCACCTAACCCCTGTAAAAATGGCCATCATTGATAAACTACAACAGATGCTGGCAAGGATGTGGAGAAAAAAGAACGCTTCTACATTGCTGGTGGGAATGCAAACTTGTACAACTTCTCTGGAAAATGGTCTGGAGATTTCTGAAAGAACTAGAAATTGACCTTTCATTGGCTAGCAACCTTTAAAACATATCAAAATTGCCGGGCTCAGTGGCTCAGCCTGTAATCCTGTGCCTTTCGTAGGCTGAGGTAAGTGCATTGCCTGAGCTGCGGGTTCGAGACCTGCCTGGGCAGCAAGACCTCATCTCTACAATAAATCAAAAAATCTGCCGGGTGTGGTAGTGCATGCCTGTAATTCCGGCTACTTGGAAGGCTGAGGTGGAAGAATTGCCGAAGCCCAGCAGGTCGAGGCTGCGGTGGCCGGGAGCAGCCACTGCACTCCAGTCTGGGCGACAGGGTGAGATTCCAACTCAGGAAAAAAAAAAAATCAAAATTTTCTCCATCTTTGGTGGACATCAGTTGTGAATCACTCTTGAATGGTTGAGTGGTTATATATTTTTGAAAAATATAAAGGAGAGTGGCGTTAGTATCATATACGAATTGGGAATTTCCCAGTCATTCAAGGAAAATTAGCAAAGTGACTTTCTATAGATCTATGCAAGTCACCTAACTTCCATGGAGTGTTATCCCTTCTATCTGTGTTATATTGTGAACAATAAATAAAAGGGATCTA
>NW_007187733.1:0-3569 GCF_000164805.1 Carlito syrichta
CACGCACTTTTTATCTTAGTATCTGTAGGTTTGAAGTCTGTGCTTGGATTAGCTATATCCTTTGCCTGGAGTCTCATTGGCTGAAATCAAAATGTCAGCTGAGACTGTGATCTCATCTGAGCAAAGAACCATTCTTAGCTTCTACAGGCTGTCTTAGCTCCTTACCTCATGGCCCCTTCCTAAGCAGTTCACAGTATGATTGTTATAAAATGAAAGGCCTGAAGAGATAACCCGATGTGAAATATAGACCAAAAGATGGAAAGTATATTAGACAGATTATGAGGCACAAAACTCAAATGGGAAATTGTTGACAATGTCAAATTAGAGTTCCAGGGAGAAGAAAATAAAAAATGAGCAGGAGGCATAATTCAAAGAGACAGTGGCTTATACTTTTGCATTTTGATGGTAGTTCAACAAATACAAAGCAATATATATGTATTGCTAACATTTTGGAAGTTCAAAACAAAGAGCTTTTAAAATTAGCCAAAGAGAAACATGATATCTACAATGGAATAAAATTTTAATAGTAACAGTGGAAATGAAATGATACTAGAGTAATACCAATAAAGTACCAAAAGAAAATATCTGTTATCTTAGGATTTATGCTAGCTAAAGTACCATTAAAGAATGAAAAAAATAAAGACATTTTCAAACTTACCAAAGCTCAGAATGTTTTGTATCAGTGCACCTTTACTTAAGTAACACCAAATGGGAATATATTCTTTGAAGAAGGAAAAGTGAACGAGAAGGGAGGTCTGAGTAAAAGTAAAAATGCTGAGCTAATAAATTGGTAAAATGTGAGTAAATTTAAGCAAAACTGAGTGTATTTTATAATTGTAGTGATGTGATGGTGGTGATGATAATTATTTGGGGAGTTGAAATAAAGTATTGATGTATTTAGTAACAGTGTTATATGAGTGAAGAGAAAATGATTGGTTTGAAAGTATTCTGAAGTTTTTGCTTTGTTTTGTTTTGGGAAAAGTGTTGTACATTTTAGTACCTTTAGATGTAAGTGTGCATTTACATTTTTAGAAAACCAAAAGAAGAATAGAAATAGAGAAAATAAGATCAGAAACAGTACAGGCAAAAAAATGTAATTAAATAGAATAATGAGAAGGAGTGAAGGTGAAATATAGAAAAAGCAGGACAGAAAGAAATTACAGGACATAAATAATTATGTTATTTATCACTATAAATTTAAATAAACTAACCTTAACAGTTTAAAATAGAGAGCATAATGTTAGGATAAAAAGAAACATGACTACAGACAGAAAACATAGTGATATTAAAGAACTGAAAATAAAAGGATTACCAGGCAACTGCTAACTTAAGGAAAGTCTGTATAGTTATATTAATATTAGACAAAATAGACTGAAGGCATGAGCATTATCAATCATAAACAGGCCAACTAATGGTAAAAGGTTTATCTCATCAGGAAGAGAAAATATATAAACCAAATAATCTACTGGGAAAATATATATTTTTAAAATGTATACATCCAAAAGGGGATTGATACATTCACCATTGTATTGAAAGACTCCAGTATTATATCATCAGAAACTGAAAAAGATTCTCCAAAAGTTTTAAAATTAAAATTATGAGCAGCATAATGCTCTCAATTTCAGAGATTCAACAATTAGAGAGTAGTCATTTGTCTTAAAACCAAATATAATATTTACAAATACTGACCCATACCAGGCTACAAAAACAAGTCTTAACAACTGTAAAGTATAGCATCTAAAGAAAAATTTTTTTCTGATCACGTTCTAATTGTTACAGTCAATAGCAAAAAATATTTGTTTAAAACACTCATATTTGGAAATTTAAAAATATACTTTAAGATGTTCTTAGATTAATATGAAAAATAGAAAGTCAAAAATATAAAAACTGAATGATAATGAAAATATCAAAAGTAGTGGGATACAATTTCTCTTTCTGAATGGAAGAAATTATTTTCAGTAGGCTTATGATCTCACCAAGAACAACTAGAAAATCAGACAAAGTTATAATTTTAAAGGTATCAGAGAAGTATGGAAGCAATGAGAACTGAGAAGCTACAAATCCAGGAAAGTCTTTTTAGATGTGAACTGAAAATCTGTAGCCTGTAGTAAATTGCCAATTCTGGGAGTAGGCCAGAGATTGAGAATCTGGGCTTGTTTCATGTGGTGGGTCATTGAGGGGAGATAGAGAAACCAGCAAAAATTTTGGTGACTGTCAAGTTAGAGTGAAAAAATTGTTTTCCATTCCCCAAACCAGTTTTCTTTTCAAGATATTTGCCTCAGTACATGACTAATTTCTCTTTAAAAATATTTGCCAAATTCTAAAACTAAAAGAAAGCTAAGCAGAAAGTGTCTGAAAACCAGAGCTGAATTTACTAGTCTATAGTCATGTGGAGATACAGATCTTTAGGATAGGATTAGAATCCCCTGAGAATACACCTGGCAAGAGTCAGCAGCCCTGACTGGATATCATGGTGAACTGATGCTGACAGTTTCCTGCACTTCTTGTCTTGGATATACTTGCCAATTCTGGTGCAGCAAAAGCAGAGTCTACTGACTGTGGCCCATGGGCCAAATCTGCCAGCTGCCTGTTTCTGAAAATAGAGGGGTTTTTTTTGGGAAAAAGCCATGTTCATGCATTTATACATTGTCTGTGACTACTTTTATGCTACCATGGCTGAGGTGAATAGTTGTGATAGAGATTGTAAGGCCCAGAAGGCCTAAAATCATTAGTTATCCTCTGGTCTTTTACACCTTTCTGCTAGAGACTGAGGATCAGGGTTTTGCCTCTAATAAAGAGTCACTAATGGAGAAGAGTGACCAGTACAGCTTTGATATTTCAGTAAGGCTGGAATACCAAACTCTGAAGCTGTACAGGACAGTAGTCCAAAAATCTAAACAAAAGACTTTTGAGGAGCATGGTGGAATCTTCTGTAGTCTTAGTGTCTGTGTTGAGGAGAAAAGACTGGCCAGGCTCTCAATGGAAAACCTTGATGGGCCTTACCATTAAAATAGGGTCAAACTAAAGGTGTAATTAAGGAGTCTTATCAAAATTGCAAGGCAGTCTGAATTCAGCTCAGTCCATGAATGAACTAAAGTGATCAGAGCACCGGTCTTAACTACCCAACAGAGGAAAACAAAAATCTTCTCAAGTGGAAAATAACACTGTCTGTAGTTCTTTCTTTTTTAAGTATGCAGTGTCCTACACACACAAATGAAGAATTACTAGTACACTATGACTATATACCAAGAGAAAAATAAAACATAGAATATAGAAACAAACTCAGAAGTCATCTAAAACTTTGAATTGGCAGAGAACTTTAAAGTAACTACATTTAAGATGATCAAGGAAATAAGAAACACATTCTTGAAGACGAGAAAAAACAGGGAATTTCACCTGATAATATATCTAAAACAATGAATGTTATAAAATTGAAAAATATCAGAAAGAAAGAACTCCATGAATGGCTTAACAGCAAGTTGGATACAGAAGAAGATAGAATTAGTGAACTTAACAATGCAGTAGAAAATATCAAAACATGCAGACAGAAAAGAGAGTAAGAGACATGT
>NW_007187734.1:0-930 GCF_000164805.1 Carlito syrichta
ATAATGGAACAAAAAATCTCTTGTTGGGTTATAAAATACTCATAAAATTCAAATATGTGACAACAATAATGTCAAAGGCAAGGGGACAAATGGAATTTAAATGTTGAAAAATTCTATGGTTGAAGAAAAGATAATGTTGATCTGTTTGATTATACTAAATCCATGTTGGGTGTTGCAATAACTGACATAACTGCTACGATAATGAGAAAAATGTATCTAACAAGTTGATAGAGACAGAAAAGGATTAGTAAAATATTTGCAAAATTCAAAAGAAGGAAAAAAAAGCTACAAGCAGACGAGAAATAGAAAATAGTAGTTTATAAACCTAGCTGTGTCAGTTATTGTTAAATATAATTGGATCAAATACAGATACATTACTTGAAAGAGTAAAGTGCTGATAAAATTAAAAACAACTTAAATTGTGCTATTTACATGAGATATCTTGAATATAAGGGTATAAGAATTATTTGGCATATGTCTAATACTTAGAGGGACTTTGGAAAAAAGTAAGTAAAAGAAATAAATTAAGACTTCAAGTAAAAAATATTTGCTTTGTTTTATTTGTAAAAAATATGTACCCTATCCCAACAAACTGCAAACAAAACAGTAGGCTTAGATGGTTTTATATGTGATATTTATTAAACATCTATGGAACTGACATATACAAACGATAAAAAGAAAGTTTGCTGCCTAACTTATTCAATGAACCTAATCTAATTTTGAAACCAAAACAAGACAAGGAGAGAATGAAAGAAATATAAAGCCAACCTCACTTATAATCACAGATATACAAACCTTAAATGAAAATCAAATTCAATAGTGTATACATAAAAATGCTTCATGATTAAATAGATATCTTAAATTGCAGGATGATTAGGGATTAGAAAATATCTAATGTATGTCATCATGTTAGTATATTAATGAGAAATA
>NW_007187735.1:0-1395 GCF_000164805.1 Carlito syrichta
ATTTTGAAGTATTATTTTAAATTATTTAGTACTTTCCCCTTCATGCATCCTTTAAAGAGCAATAGCAACCACTGAAAAGTAATGAGGATAATGACATTATGTTATGATCATAACCTTTATATTGAATAGTGCAGTTTACATATTTTAACTCACTTCAGCCTTCTAATGGTTCAGTGAGATAAGAAAGAATAAATATTCTCCCCATTCTACAGCTGAGGTAATGAGATGGAGTCATTAAGACATTGTCTTGCTCAAGATCTCATAGTAAGAGATGAAACTGGGATTTGAACCCTAGTAGTTTGGAATAAGAGCCCATGTTCTTAGGTGGAATGAGAATACTTGATATGGCCCCAATTTGGTTACTGTCAGGACAACTAATACAAGAAAGATTAAGTATTGACTACTCTGAAGTCAATAAAGGTTTCCATCACTTTTTAAGGTACTAATCTGAAGTAAAAATTATCATATTACTAATAGTATCAGCTTAATTTTGGGCAAACTCTAACTCATAACTTTTAAAACTAACTAAAAAAAACTCCTAAACACGTTTCTTAAACTCTGAACCACAGATACCTTATCTGCAAATATTATTGTTTCTAAAATGTTTTGTGAAAAATATAAGAAAATAATGGTACATGATGAAGCTAGCACACTGCTTGCTACACACTAAGTAGTCAATTATATTTCCTTTTGCTACAACTTTTTTTTTAGGTACCAGTGTTGCTCTGCTTCTTGGGAATTTGTCGTACTCTGGCTATAATATTGAGATATAAAGACGTATCTTTTGTGTGGCAGAGACGGGCTAAAAACAGTTAAAATTATTCCTTTCAAAGATCAACCTGAAAAATATTTTGATAAAATACAGCATCCCTTGATAAAAACACTCAAACATCTAGGTATAGAAGTAACATACCTCAAAACAGTAAGTGCCATCTACAACAGACGCACAGCTAGCATATTGCTAAATGGTCAGAAACTGGAATCATTTCCCCTGAAACTGGAACAAGATAAGGCTGCCCACTCTCAACCCTCTTGTTCAATATTGTGTTGGAAGTCCTAGCTCAGGCAATTAGACAAGAGAAGGAAATCGGGGGTATCCAAATAGGAAAAGAGGAAGTCAAGTTATCCCTCTTTGCTGATCCTATACCTTGAAAATCCAAGAGAATCTGTCAAAAACTTGCTTACACCTATAAAGGAAGGTCTCAGGGTACAAAATAAATGTGCAAAAGACAATTGTATTCCTCTACACCAACAACAAGCAGGCAGAGAACCAAATAAAAAGCACAATCCCATTCACAGTAGCCACCAAAAAAATGAAATATCTTGGCATCTTCCTAACCAGAGAAGTGAAAGACCTTTACAATGAAAATTGCAAAACACTGTTTAAGAAATCCA
>NW_007187735.1:2215-3390 GCF_000164805.1 Carlito syrichta
AAATAGACAAGGGGGACCTCATGAAATTAAATGAGCTTCTGCAAAGCAAAAGAAACTATCAAGAGAGAAAGATAGCTCACAGAATGGGAAAAAATATTTGCCAACTGTATATCTGACAAAGGCCTAGCATCTAGAATCTACAAGGAACTCAAATGTGCTGAAAGGAAAAGAACAAGCAATCCCTTTAAAAAGTGGGCTAAAGACATTAATAGACACTGCTCAAAAGGAGATACGCAGGCAGCCAACAGACACATGAAAAGCTGCTCAGCCTCATTCATCATCAGAGAAATGCAAATCAAAAAGCACACTGAGATACCACCTAACCCCTGTAAGAATGACCATCATTAATAAAACAAACCACAACAGATACTGATGAGGATGTGGAGAAAAAGAAATGCTTCTAAGTCAGGCTCGGTGGCTCAGCCTGTAATCTCGCGCCTTTGGGAGGCTGAGGTGAATGGATTGCCTGAGCCCGTGGGTTCGAGACCCGCCTGGGCAACTTAGCGAGACCTCTTCTCTACAATATATTTTTAAAAAGTAGCCAGGTGTGGTAGCGTGCACCTGTAGTTCCAGCTACTTGGAAGGCTGAGGTGGAAGGATCGCCGGAGCCCAGCAGGTCGAAGCTGCGGTGGCCGGGAACGGCCACTGCACTCTGGCCTGGGCAACAGAATGAGACTCCAACTCAAAAAAAAGAAAAGAAAAAAAGAAAAGAAGTGCTTCTACACTGCTGGTGGGAAAGCTAGCTGGTGCAGCCCCTTTAGAAGACAGTGTGGTGATTCCTGAAAGAACTAGAAATTGATTTTCCATATGACCCAGCAATTCCCCTATTGCGAATATATTGGAAGAACTCAAGTCATTCTACTAAAAAGATAGCTGCATATGTATGTTTGTTGCAGCTATATTCACGATAGCAAAAACATGGAAACAACCGTGTTGCCCATAGAAGCTGGACTGGATTTTTTTAAAAATGGGGTATATATACATAATGGAATATTATGTAACCATAAAGAAGGACAAATATATGAACTTTGCAACAACTTGGATGGATTTGGAGTTGATCATACTCAGTGATTTATCACAGAAACAAATGACAGTGTTCCATAGGTTTTCACTCATAAGCGGAGCTTGAACAATTATAAAGCTATTAGAAAACAATTGGCAGTAGTGGGAAACTG
>NW_007187735.1:4056-5653 GCF_000164805.1 Carlito syrichta
CTCACCATTCTATGGAAATGATTATGTCAAAGTCACCATTTACTCGTGTTGTGATATGATTAATTCTTTTTGTTTTTGTTTTTGTTTTTATTTTTTTGATTTGGAGTCTCACTCTGTCATCCAGACTGGAGTACAAAGTTGCCCAGGCGGGTCTCGAATATATATATATATGAAAGCTTGCCAATTCTCATCACTTTGACCACAATCTTTCCATCTAAATCACCATTACCTTTCCCCTCCACTTCACAATAGGCTTCTAATCAGTCACAGTGCTTCTACTCCATCCCTTCTTACACTAAATATAGTGATTTTTTTTGAAAGCAGGATTTATTGAGAGGACAGAAATGCTCCCACAGTGGGAAGGGACCCAAGGGCGTTGCTTAAGAAGTTTTGTAAGAAATGAATTAAGATCATATCACTCCCTTGCTCAAGGAATTCCCACACTACTTAGAGAAATTTTCAACTCACCATGGCTTTCAAGGCTCCATATGACTGGACCACTGTTCTGCCTCTTTGAATCCATCTCCTATCACTTTTTGCCATCACTCTGTTCCAGACACCTGGAATTCTTGTTGTGGCTTGAACATGTCAAGATGTCTCTTTCTCTCATAGTTCACACACTTGCTCACTATCAAGACTTTACGCACTCCTCCCTTTATTTATGTCATTCAGCTATAAAACAATAGCATTCTCTAGAGTTCCCATTGTAACCCAAGCTCTGGTTTTATTTTTCACCATAATAATTACCACTAACCAGAAGAAGAGAATATATTTGTTGATTTCTTCTGTATCCCTCCACTACAATGCAAAAAGTAGGAGCAAGGATCATATGTGTTGCCAGTGCCTAGAATAGTGTCTGGTGCTTGATAAGGACTCAAATGCTGGCTGAATAAGCAGTTGAAAAACAGGTTGTATATCTATATATATCTTGTGGTTACAAGTTACCTCTTTATCATTCTTGCATCATGTCTCTCACTATTTTACTAAACAAGCCATATTTGTCAAGCTCTACTTCAATCACTTTTTGTAACAAAAAATGGTATTAAAAATATTCCCAAACAAGTAATACATGCATATAAAATATTTTATGTTTTACCCCCACATATTTCATTCAGATATAAAACATTTATATCTTTATATTTTTCATATAAAATTTGCATTCTATTTTTAAAAGATATATGATTTTACTCTTCTGACCAGTGTTAACACAATACATGGATTTTAAAAATAGGCTTTGGAATCACACAGCCTGAGTTCAAATCCAATTCTGCTTTTGCCTCTAAACCACAGGGGTTTTACTCTCTGTAAAAGAAGGATAATCATATTCACTTCTTAGAGTTGACACCAATAATAAATGAGATAATGTTTAATAGTGTTTCATACAAATGCTAATACTCTTTATTATTATATTTTATAACTTTCTCATGGATGAATGAATAAGTAAATCAGTGAAGATTTAAGATCTCTACTTATAGAGATCTTGTATATATTTCTTCATCAGTTTCCTTGCCCCTCTAAAAAAAGGTGAAATAGGCAGGTGTTGTCATGAAGACATCCAAGTAAAAGTAATTCTCTCTGACTCTCCAAAGACTTGAAA
>NW_007187735.1:7076-8312 GCF_000164805.1 Carlito syrichta
TGTGCTTTATTATAACAGGGTGAAAATGAAAATGTTGATAGTAATAATAAGAACTGTGAAACAAAAACTATACAATTGAAATGGAAATCATTAGGAATGTGGAAAGCAGTATTCTCTTGGTTCCAATCAGATGCTCACTTGGCTTAAGCTGTTAACAGCATTCATTGAACTGTGAATACAATTATCTTCTATAAAACCCTGTAATTAAACTATCAAAGATTATATCTATAGTGTAAAGGGTAAGTAAAAAATTTGTTCTCTCAGAATAATATGTAAAATTATTGTTTGTGCTTTACATATGTGTATATATATGTGTGTATATATGTATGTATGTGTATATATATCTCTCTTTCCCACAGATTGAAGAGTTTGAAAGTTCAGCTTTGTAAAAGACTAAACAAGCAAAGTGAGCAAGAGCATCACCACGTGGTAGAATACTGTAAGTGAAAATGTATACACCTCATACTCTGGGAGTTAACCAGAGCTAATAGAGCCTCTTCAACCTATTATAGAGGAAATATTTAAAGAAGGAAATAGTGATTATCCCCACTAGCTCTTTACTTAAAAGACTGATTTTGAGGTTCTTATACCTGGAAAACTTATGGCACCTTAACAATAGTTTGCAAATTTTTTTCCTGTGGTCCCACACATTAATGACCCATAATCAATACTACTGAAATTACTAGCTCCTTCTTATCATCAGACAGTAAATATTTTGCCTTTATTGATTTGGATCATATGTTCTATTTAATGCTATTTCAATAACCTCTCAGCCTTTATCTTCAATGTGATACATTTGTTATCCTCAGCTTCAAAGAGATAGCTCTGCCTGGCTTTCACTTGGCTTTACCTCGGGTTTTATGGTGTCTTCAACAATCTTTGAAATGCAGGCAAGGGAAAGGGATAGATTCTGTTCAACCAAATGACCAAACCAAGATGAAATCTAATTATAAAAATTTTACCCCAAAATTAAATAATATAATCATAAGCACATATGATAATCATACTTCTCTTCTCTAGAATAATCAGCACAAAAAAGAGGCATTCATTCTTATAAGCACAAAAATAACACACTCATAGCTGCTTACTGACAGTAAAGCAAGTATCAATTGGAAAAAATAAAACAGCCCCCTTTTCTTTTCAATTGCCCCAAATATAATAAGTAATGACAAATTGAAAATGCAAATTTTGAATAAACACACATTTTGTAAACATTATTTGTCATGAAGGATAAAT
>NW_007187736.1:0-1481 GCF_000164805.1 Carlito syrichta
TGTTCTTAGGTGGAATGAGAATACTTGATATGGCCCCAATTTGGTTACTGTCAGGACAACTAATACAAGAAAGATTAAGTATTGACTACTCTGAAGTCAATAAAGGTTTCCATCACTTTTTAAGGTACTAATCTGAAGTAAAAATTATCATATTACTAATAGTATCAGCTTAATTTTGGGCAAACTCTAACTCATAACTTTTAAAACTAACTAAAAAAAACTCCTAAACACGTTTCTTAAACTCTGAACCACAGATACCTTATCTGCAAATATTATTGTTTCTAAAATGTTTTGTGAAAAATATAAGAAAATAATGGTACATGATGAAGCTAGCACACTGCTTGCTACACACTAAGTAGTCAATTATATTTCCTTTTGCTACAACTTTTTTTTTAGGTACCAGTGTTGCTCTGCTTCTTGGGAATTTGTCTTACTCTGGCTATAATATTGAGATATAAAGACGTATCTTTTGTGTGGCAGAGACGGGCTAAAAACAGTTAAAATTATTCCTTTCAAAGATCAACCTGAAAAATATTTTGATAAAATACAGCATCCCTTGATAAAAACACTCAAACATCTAGGTATAGAAGTAACATACCTCAAAACAGTAAGTGCCATCTACAACAGACGCACAGCTAGCATATTGCTAAATGGTCAGAAACTGGAATCATTTCCCCTGAAACTGGAACAAGATAAGCTGCCCACTCTCAACCCTCTTGTTCATATTGTGTTGGAAGTCCTAGCTCAGGCAATTAGACAGAGAAGGAAATCGGGGGTATCCAAATAGGAAAAGAGGAAGTCAAGTTATCCCTCTTTGCTGATCCTATACCTTGAAAATCCAAGAGAATCTGTCAAAAACTTGCTTACACCTATAAAGGAAGGTCTCAGGGTACAAAATAAATGTGCAAAAGACAATTGTATTCCTCTACACCAACAACAAGCAGGCAGAGAACCAAATAAAAAGCACAATCCCATTCACAGTAGCCACCAAAAAAGTGAAATATCTTGGCATCTTCCTAACCAGAGAAGTGAAAGACCTTTACAATGAAAATTGCAAAACACTGTTTAAAGAAATCCAAGAAGACACAAACAAATGTAAAATTATTCCATGCTCATGGATAGGAAGAATCAACATTGTTAAGATGTCCATCCTACCAAAGGCAATCTACAGATTCAACACAATACCCATTAAGCTACCAACATCATTCTTCTCAGACCTGGAAATGACAATACAGAAATCCGTATGGAAACATAAACAACCACAAATAGCTAAAACAATCCTTAGCAAAAGAAACAAAGCAGGAGGTATCACACTTCCAGACTTTAAATTTACTATAAGGTTAGTGTAATCAAAACAGCCTGGTACAAGAACAACTATACAGACCAATGGCATAGGATAGAGATTCTGGAAGCAAAGCCTCAATTCCTCAACCAGTTCATCTTTGACAAAGCCTCCAACAACACCACTGGGGGAGAGGAGA
>NW_007187737.1:0-940 GCF_000164805.1 Carlito syrichta
ATAACTACTGACAGTAATGACCAGAGAGGATGTGAGATGCTGGCTTAGGAGTGATGATATGGTTCTCAGATCTGCACAAACCCAAAGATGATTTACTGCTAAATCCCTCAAAGGAAATTGTGTGTGGGATGTGAGAAAGGGGAATGCTAAATGGCATATCTGTGTTTGAGTCTTCCAAGAATGTTTGAAATTTAGACCAGTGTACTATTGTCCATGATTTCATATGTTTTCAACCACCTACGTTATTAAAGATAAACACTTGCCTACTAGAAATCCCTTTAGAAAATCTATTGACAAACATACACCCAAAAAACACCTCCTGAGTGTATGCATTCCAGGCTTTAAATGAGTGTGTGCACTAGAAGTCACATGTCCATGGGTTAAAATCTGCTCAACTGGCTTGAGAGACAGCAGCCTCATAAAAGTATCCTACTGAGCAGTGTCACCAAGGTTAGCAGACTTTACAAGCTCAGCAGAACATCTCTGAGAAGTTCTGAAGATCTGCAGAGTCTACCAGCAGATTCCAAGAGTATTCTTAGAGAAAACTTCAGGTTTTGAAATGAGTCAAAGAAGAACTGACCCTGCCACCAGGCCACATAGAAATATCCCATGACCCAGGGGCCCTTGATCTGTCGTTTTCTGACCTCATCCCTCACTCAAATGTCACCAGAGCCATCTCCAGAGCTCCTACACCATTTTATCCTTGCTGCAGCCCGGCAGTTTCATCCCCACATTTGCAGTGTGAGAAGATACACAGAGGGACTCCAGGCCACCTGACCTCACCATTTTATGTCAACTTTGCATGTGTGCTTGTGAAAAGTAGAAACAGTGTGTGGGGAAGAGAAGAGGAAGAGGATGGAGTGTTTTCTTCTCCCCAACACACTTCTCATGGGGAAGTTGGCCCATAACATGTGACCCACTCATGACCAAGGAGGACAAC
>NW_007187738.1:0-878 GCF_000164805.1 Carlito syrichta
GGTTTGGGGAGAGGGGGCTCCCTTTCCTGTCTCCCTTGTCTTTCTCAGATGCTGCTGATGGCAGAGTCAAGTTCAGAAGAGGCCAACAGACTTTTGCCCGTCTGTCTCCATCTATTAGCATTGCTGCAGACAAGTACCATGGGCAGAAAGGAGGGGCTTCAACAACAGAAATTCGTTGTCTAACAGCTCTGGAGGCTCAAAGCCCAAGACCAAGGTGTTGGCATTGTTGATTCCTTCTGTGGTCTCTCTCCTTGACTTGCAGACCACCCAGTTGCCTTCTTGTTATGTCCTCACATGGCCTGTCCTCTGCACATGGATGTCCCTGGTATCTTTCTGTGAGTCCATATGTCCTCTTTTTATTAGGACACCAGTCAGATTAAAGTCCATTCTAAAGGCCTCATTTTAACCTAATATCTTCTGCAAAGCCTTATATCCAAATATGGAGACATGATGGTATACTGGAGGTGAAAACTTCAACACATGAGCTTGGAGGGGTGCAAATCAAACCATGGCACCATCCATGACCATCCATGGCCACCCATGACCACCTGTATTCTGTCCACCCAGGCAACACCAGAGCTCACTCACTGGACCTACATTCATTGCTGACACTGCAATATGCCCTTTATCTTTGGGCCAAAAGTTCATAGAAGAAACTCTGGAGTTTCTCCTCTTCACTATTAAACAAAAATGAAAATATGTCACATGTGGAATGATCTGTATTTATATATGATACAGATATACTGTATGCTAAAGCTTTTCAATTTTTCTTATTATAAAGTTAAATTTGCCACCTAGATACAGTTTATTCATCTATAAAAATAAAACTCGAGTTTGGCTGACTTTATATACACACTAGATAAGAAGGGTCTCACATT
>NW_007187739.1:0-1000 GCF_000164805.1 Carlito syrichta
AACCTTTTTCTCTTTAATACCTGTGTTATTTATTGTTTCAGATTAAAGGTAATGGCTAGTGACATAATGCCTATCTCCTAAATTAAAGAATTGAGAATCTGTGATTCATTCCATCTCAGTACATCCATCTTCTCTCTCCTGGGATCTACATGGTGGTTGTTCCCTGGGTAACTCCAATTAAGTCAGCATGTACATGAGCAAGACTCAGATGCTTTGAACTTGTGCCTGTTGTAATCATCCTCTTTGCTCTTAGTAGATTCACCCTCTTCAGCTACCTACTTTATAAATTTTATCTTAGTGTTACATTCTAGAAAGATACAAACATATTTAACGACTCAGTCAACCTTGACCAAAGAGCAAGTTAAAGTATTTTCCTGATAGAAATTACTGAAGACATTTATTTTTGCATTCATAAAAGCATTTTTAAATCACGTTTTATTTACTGTGCTACTTATGAAGATATTTTGCATCACAGCACAAATGTAGAAGACTTATTCCTCCTTTTCTGTTGAGTAAGGCATGGTTGATTATGTCTGTTTGGGGATACTTTTGAAATGTCAATTTTGATTTGAACAAAGGAAGCTGATTTGAATTTTCTAATATATTTGTCTTCTGGTGAACTTATCATTGTGTTTCTATTGCCTTTATGTAAATGATAAAGATTCTGCTCATCACAAAATTTAATACATGAAAAGTCTCTGATATTAGCACCATCGGCTTGATCCTCATGTGATCACTTTCACATGTGTCTCCCCTGGGTGGTGGATGTTCTTTCTTTTCTATAACAAGTGGACATTAAAATGACGTTCTAAAATAGATTATCTTTGCCTCACAAGAAGAGATTTTGCCGTTAGTTATTCATAAGATTTCCTTTTTGTCAGAAATGCATATGGAAAGTTTTTATTGAACACACAGTCCTTCTTGAAAAATAATGCTGTTTATAATATACTATAAAATATATCATAATTGTATCTTTACATATGTGTATATATAGTTTGTG
>NW_007187740.1:0-1171 GCF_000164805.1 Carlito syrichta
CCTTGTTGGTCAGACCTGTCCCCGAACTTCCCCGCTCTTCCGGCGGAATGCGACTACTGCAAATCCTGCCCCTCCCCCTCCCCTCCGATTTACCAACTCTGAAAATCTTTCTTTTTTATTAAGATGGTCGTTCAAGGTCCACTTATGAGTGAGTACATGTGATACTCAGTTTTTGCTTCTGTGAAAGGTCACCCAGTAGGATAGACACTAACTCCATCCAGGTTTCCGTGAACATCGTGATTTTGTTCTCGTTTTGACTGCATAATATTGCATCGTTCCTAGGTACCACATATTTTTAATCCCGTCCTCTTTAGATGGGCAATAAGGTTGGTTCCATGTTCTTGCTACTGCGAACAATGTGGCGATAAACATACATGTGCAAATATCTCCTTTATAGAGGGATTTCATTCTTCCTGATATATTCACAGTGGGAGGAGGGCAGGGTCGATTTTTAGATCGTCTAGGAATCACCAAATGTTTCTCCACAGAGCTAGTACTGATTTACACTCCCGCGAGCAGTGTAGAAGTGTTCCCTTTTTGTCATTTCCTCGCCAGCATCTGTTGTTTTTGGAATTATGGATGACAGCCATCCCGACTGAACTTAGGTGACCTCTCAATGTAGTTTTCATTTGCATTTTTGGATGACTAATGAGGCTGAGCTTTTTGACATGTCTTTGGTGGCTGCGTGTGTGTCTGTTGTTGAGAAGGGTCTGTACATATCGTTTGCTCACTTTGAAATGAGGCTGTTTGTTTTTTCCTAGTCGGCACGTGGGAGTTCCTAGTAGATCCCAGATGATCATCCTTTATCTGATGTACATTTGCAAATATCTTTTTTCCAGTCGGCGGCTTGTTTTTCTCTTTTTGGAGTCAGGGCCTCACTCTGATGACCAGAGAGGAGTAGAGTGGTACAATCATACCTGACCACAGGGTGGACCTCCTGGGCTCAGGCAATCCTCCCAGACAGCTACAAATACAAGCCTGTATCTCCATGCCCAGCTCACTGATGACATTTTGGAGATAGAGATGAGGCTGCGTGATGTTAGACAGTCGCGTCTCCAAGTCCTGGGCTCCAGCAATCTTCCGTCCTCAGTCTGCCAAAGTGCTGGACGAGAGGGGGGAGATTCCAGGCCTGGCCTACCCATAGCAGGAGTCGTCCTGGTGCGCGATGAAG
>NW_007187741.1:0-1066 GCF_000164805.1 Carlito syrichta
GCAGGGTCGATTTTTAGATCGTCTAGGAATCACCCAATGTTTATCCACAGAGCTAGTACTGATTTACACTCCCGCGAGCAGTGTAGAAGTGTTCCCTGTTTGTCATTTCCTCGTCAGCATCTGTTGTTTGTGGAGTTATGGATGATAGCCATCCCGACCGAACTTAGGTGGCCTCTCAATGTAGTTTTCATTTGCATTTTTGGATGACTAATGAGGCTGAGCTTTTTGACATGTCTTTGGTGGCCGCGTGTGTGTCTGTTGTTGAGAAGGGTCTGTACATATCGTTTGCTCACTTTGAAATGAGGCTGTTTGTTTTTTCCTAGTCGGCACGTGGGAGTTCCCAGCAGATCCTAGATGATCATCCTTTATCTGATGTACATTTGCAAATATCTTTTTTCCAGTCGGCGGCTTGTTTTTCTCTTGTTGGAGTCAGGGCCTCACTCTGATGACCAGAGTGGAGTAGAGTGGTACAATCATACCTGACCACAGGGTGGACCTCCTGGGCTCAGGCAATCCTCCCAGACAGCTACAAATACAAGCCTGTATCTCCATGCCCAGCTCACCGATGACATTTTGGAGATAGAGATGAGGCTGCGTGATGTTAGACAGTCGCGTCTCCAAGTCCTGGGCTCCAGCAATCTTCCGTCCTCAGTCTGCCAAAGTGCTGGACGAGAGGGGGGAGATTCCAGGCCTGGCCTACCCTTAGCAGGAGTCGTCCTGGTGCGCGATGAAGTGTGCTTTGATTGCTGGGATACGCTTCCTAGCTGTCCATAGCCAACGATTTCGCTTGCTTTTCTTATGGAGCTATGAGTCTCCTTTACTTCTCACCACGAATATTCACCCCTCAACCTTGCGGAAAGCACCCTTGGATTTGTTCTTGCCACATACTCTCCTTGAACAGTAGCCAACCCTTTTAGTGGTAATTTCAGAGGGCTGTGATCATACGAGGGGCCTTCTAATGCGAGGAAAACCTCCTCTAAACCCATGCTGTGGAGCCAAAGATAAGGACAGAGACCCACTTCTCTTGGAGTGACACCCATGATTCAGGATGGGTGCTGAGTGAGGT
>NW_007187742.1:0-1217 GCF_000164805.1 Carlito syrichta
CAGAGTGAGACTCCAACTCAAAAAAATAATTAAATAAATAAAATAAAATATAAAAGTGTTACATTTTTCCTAAGAAATAAAAAAATTGACATGTGTTACATAGAATGCATAATTTTATTGTGCTAACTGAATTGTTAAGATTTGGAAATGTGTTTCATGTTTTAGCAAAATATTTGGCATTCTAACATGGTGAACATTAAATCCATAGTGAAATTCAGAGTGCAGTACTTAGTTTCTTACAGATTATTTATAGAAGTACATGTGGTGGATGCTAGCAAAGAGCCCACCTACAGTCATGTAATGTAAATGAATCATTTTCACTGCTTAAAATTCCAGTTGGAAAAAATCTATTAACTGAAAAAAATCTAAAGCATAGGAATTTATAGAGTTAACAACTTCCTTTCTAAAGTCACTTGAAGTCACTCTTAACTAGCTCAGAATCAGAATTCACAATTTCTAGACTGTCTTGGTCCAAGTTTTTGTAACCACAGAGTTGCAGAATACTTCCTAGCAGTGATTCTAGCAAGCACTGTCAGAGATCAGCATGTTTAATTTATGCTATGAATAGGAACGGTGGTCGTTTTAATAAAATGGCCTCCACAAATTCTTTAAAATATTTTTCATCTCTAAGTGTGTTCTATCTTCCCTCCCACAGAAATCTCAGTGGACTTGTGATGTCTCTAAAGATAGTTAAAACATGTGTCTTGCACCTGGCTATCTTGGAATGCTTATTCTTGGAATGGTTTTTCTTGGGTTCATGCTATTGGGACACAGTTGTTTGTAATGCTGTGGGAAGCCCAAGACACAAAGAGAGAATACATACTGGTGCTCCATTTTATACTTTGAGTGATTCCAGCCTAGATGCCAGACAAGTGAATGAAGACAACTCTAGATGATTCCAGCTGCTGAAGCTTCCCTCTCTGTGCCTTATCTCTGTCTGTGGCCTGATACTCAGAACCATTAGCATCACATGATGTTTGCTATTTTATGCCACAAAGTTTAGAGTAACTATTGTGCATCAATAGGTAACCAGAAAATAATCACTGAGATAGTTTTATATGCTAAATTAGTGTATTTAGAATTTTACATATATTTCATTTAATCTTTACCACAACCTACAGACAAGGTTTTTTGTATGTTTTCTTTTTTTCTTTTTTTGAACTGAGTCTCACTCTGTTGCCCAGGCTAGAGTGCAGTGACACACTCATGGTCATTGC
>NW_007187743.1:0-855 GCF_000164805.1 Carlito syrichta
TTCCACCTGGCTATCTTGGAATGCTTATTCTTGGAATGGTTTTTCTTGGGTTCATGCTATTGGGACACAGTTGTTTGTAATGCTGTGGGAAGCCCAAGACACAAAGAGAGAATACATACTGGTGCTCCATTTTATACTTTGAGTGATTCCAGCCTAGATGCCAGACAAGTGAATGAAGACAACTCTAGATGATTCCAGCTGCTGAAGCTTCCCTCTCTGTGCCTTATCTCTGTCTGTGGCCTGATACTCAGAACCATTAGCATCACATGATGTTTGCTATTTTATGCCACAAAGTTTAGAGTAACTATTGTGCATCAATAGGTAACCAGAAAATAATCACTGAGATAGTTTTATATGCTAAATTAGTGTATTTAGAATTTTACATATATTTCATTTAATCTTTACCACAACCTACAAGACAAGGTTTTTGTATGTTTTTCTTTTTTTCTTTTTTTGAACTGGAGTCTCACTCTGTTGCCCAGGCTAGAGTGCAGTGACACACTCATGGTCATTGCAGGCTCGACCTGCTGGGCTCAGCCTTCCAAGTAACTGGAACCACAGGCACACTCCACCATGCCCGGCTAATTTTTTATTTATTTTAGAGATGAGTTCTCACCAAATTTTCCAGGCCATTCTCAAACCTCTGGGCTCAGGCAATCCTCTCACCTTTACCTTGCAAAGCGCTGGGATTACAGGTGAGCCACCGTACCTGGTCTATATTTTTCATTTTTTTACACATGAAAAACTAGAGTTCAGTAACTTTCCTGAGAACACTCTATTTTAAGTGGCAGGCTAAAATTAAAAACCAAGCTTCCCCATATCTTCAAGCTATTTTAAAAATTATTGAATTTTTTC
>NW_007187744.1:0-1465 GCF_000164805.1 Carlito syrichta
GATACTCAGAACCATTAGCATCACATGATGTTTGCTATTTTATGCCACAAAGTTTAGAGTAACTATTGTGCATCAATAGGTAACCAGAAAATAATCACTGAGATAGTTTTATATGCTAAATTAGTGTATTTAGAATTTTACATATATTTCATTTAATCTTTACCACAACCTACAAGACAAGGCTTTTGTATGTTTTTCTTTTTTTCTTTTTTTGAACTGGAGTCTCACTCTGTTGCCCAGGCTAGAGTGCAGTGACACACTCATGGTCATTGCAGGCTCAACCTGCTGGGCTCAGCCTTCCAAGTAACTGGAACCACAGGCACACTCCACCATGCCCGGCTAATATTTTATTTCTTTTAGAGATGAGTTCTCACCAAATTTTCCAGGCCATTCTCAAACCTCTGGGCTCAGGCAATCCTCTCACCTTTACCTTGCAAAGCACTGGGATTACAGGTGAGCCACCGTACCTGGTCTATATTTTTCATTTTTTTACACATGAAAAACTAGAGTTCAGTAACTTTCCTGAGAACACTCTATTTTAAGTGGCAGGGCTAAAATTAAAAACCAAGCTTCCCCATATCTTCAAGCTATCTTTAAAAATTATTGAATTTTTTCTGTCATGTTTACAAAAGTTAAAAAAGAAGCTATCCTTCTAAGAGATTATTTTAATGTTTCTCAAACACACAAACATGATTCAAATGAGCATTCCATCATTTCAGAGAAAAAAAATACTCCCCATGATATTCTGAAAGAAGGACCTGTTGATGAGTTAATATTTCTATTGACCTAATATCTGACTCTTAGCAGTTGTTTAAATATGCTTGTTGAAAAGAAGACAATGAGTGAACAGGTTACTTGAGGAATGTTCTAGCAGATTGCAATGTGTTCTGGCACACTGATGCTTTCACATAACAATGCAATAATCTTTCATAATCATATTTGCTTTTTTTCTGCTCTGTTTATATTAAAATGAACATAGCAGTTATTTATTTCTTTCATTACTTGAAACAAGTAAAATCATTTATTTAGGTAGACATGTAATTAATGCAGTTTAGTAATGCCTTAAACTAGAAATCATAGAATAAAGAAGCAGAGTGAATCAACATTATTGAAACATTTTCTTTTTTTCTTTTTTTTGAGTTGGAATCTCACTGTCGCCCAGACTGGAGTGCAGTGGCCGCTCCCGGCCACCGCAGCCTCGACCTGCTGGGCTCCAGTGATCCTTCTGCCTCAGCCTTCCATGTAGCTGGAACTACAGGCGTGCGCTACCACGCCCAGCTAATTTTTAATTTTATTGTAGAGATGAGGTCTCACCAAGTTGCCCAGGTGGGTCTCGAACCCATGAGCTCAGGCAATCCACTCACCTCAGCCTCCCAAAGTGCTGGGATTACAGGCTGAGCCATCGAACCCGGCTTTGAACCATTTTCAAACAATGAACTTGAAATTACTGCACAAGAATAGATGT
>NW_007187745.1:0-832 GCF_000164805.1 Carlito syrichta
AATCAACTGAATTTTAGTGATGAAAGATAAAACTCCATTTGTAAAACAATATAAGCCAAGTTAGTGAGCCAGTAAACATTGTCACAATTATGCTCATGTGCACCTTTGGGGTGACCTCAAGTCACAAGTCAATGTTTTCTCAAATGCTAAGGATACCTGATTATAGTCTAAAATCATAGTGCCACCAGCACAGTGAGAAAACGTCAAAAATGTTACCAACACATTCTTGCATCTCCACTTGTCACTCCTGAAAAATTATACTTATTTCTAAAATGCAAAGACAAAAGACAAGGTAACCAGTATATTAAGAATTATGATTCCTTTTCTATTTTAGTAGCTACCAATACCATTCAGTTTTACTTTACAGAAGCCCTAAGAGTTTATTTAGAATGTAATGTATTATGTAAAAGTATTTACAATGTGGAAAAGATTCACACAGATATATTTTAATTAATAAACCCCTACTTGATTGTTAATACAATATGATTTATCACACTTTAATTTACTTAAGACCTTCAGTAATCCTGCTGTGGCATAAAAGGATTTGTGCCTGCTTTCTTAAAACAATGAGGTGAAATTTGTGGGAGGCTGAGGTGAGCAGATTGCCTGAGCCTACAGGTTCGAGACCAGCTGAGCAACTTGGTGAGAACTCATCTCTACAATAAATCAAAAATCAGCCAGGCGTAGTATTGCACGCCTGTAGTTCTAGCTACTCAGAAGGCTGAGGTGGAAGGATCGCCGGAGCCCAGCAAGTCGAGGCTGCGGTGGTCGGGAGCGGTCACTGCACACCAGTCTGGGTGACAGAGTGAGACTCCAGCTCAAAAAAAAAAAA
>NW_007187746.1:0-874 GCF_000164805.1 Carlito syrichta
AAATCATAGTGCCACCAGCACAGTGAGAAAACGTCAAAAATGTTACCAACACATTCTTGCATCTCCACTTGTCACTCCTGAAAAATTATACTTATTTCTAAAATGCAAAGACAAAAGACAAGGTAACCAGTATATTAAGAATTATGATTCCTTTTCTATTTTAGTAGCTACCAATACCATTCAGTTTTACTTTACAGAAGCCCTAAGAGTTTATTTAGAATGTAATGTATTATGTAAAAGTATTTACAATGTGGAAAAGATTCACACAGATATATTTTAATTAATAAACCCCTACTTGATTGTTAATACAATACGATTTATCACACTTTAATTTACTTAAAACCTTCAGTAATCCTGCTGTGCCATAAAAGGATTTGTGCCTGCTTTCTTCAAACAATGAGGTGAATTTGTGGGAGGCTGAGTTGAGCGGATTGCCTGAGCCCACAGGTTCGAGACCAGCTGAGCAACTTGGTGAGAACTCATCTCTACAATAAATCAAAAATCAGCCAGGCGTGGTATTGCATGCCTGTAGTTCTAGCTACTCGGAAGGCTGAGGTGGAAGGATCACCAGAGTCCAGCAAGTCGAGGCTGCGTTGGCCGGGAGCAGCCACTGCACACCAGTCTGGGTGACAGAGTGAGAATCCAGCTCAAAAAAAAAAAAAGAATTTCCTCCACAAAGGTCAACTTGAACTACCAAAAACAAAAGAAGGAACAAAACCAACCAACAAACTGATGCACATTTTCTGTGTGAATGTATCTAAACTTTGGGCAAATAAATAACCCATATTACTAAGCACAAAGCTATTGAAACTGTTAGATTTATTTTCAGGAGCCACTGAGACCAAACAAAAATTGTAAAAATAAAAAAAAAATA
>NW_007187747.1:0-741 GCF_000164805.1 Carlito syrichta
TAATCCTGCTGTGCCATAAAAGGATTTGTGCCTGCTTTCTTCAAACAATGAGGTGAATTTGTGGGAGGCTGAGTTGAGCAGATCGCCTGAGCCCACAGGTTCGAGACCAGCTGAGCAACTTGTTGAGAACTCATTTCTACAATAAATCAAAAATCAGCCAGGCGTGGTATTGCATGCCTGTAGTTCTAGCTACTCGGAAGGCTGAGGTGGAAGGATCACCAGAGTCCAGCAAGTCGAGGCTGCGGTGGCCAGGAGCAGCCACTGCACACCAGTCTGGGTGACAGAGTGAGACTACAGCTCAAAAAAAAAAAAGAATTTCCTCCACAAAGGTCAACTTGAACTACCAAAAACAAAAGAAGGAACAAAACCAACCAACAAACTGAGGCACATTTTCTGTGTGAATGTATCTAAACTTTGGGCAAATAAATAACCCATATTACTAAGCACAAAGCTATTGAAACTGTTAGATTTATTTTCAGGAGCCACTGAGACCAAACAAAAATTGTAAAAAATAAAAAAAAAATACAAGGGAACTCAGGGTCAAATTAATCCACTAGACGATTATCTTTTCTTTCTTTGAGTTGGAGTCTCACTCTGTCGCCCAGACTGGAGTGCAGTGGGCGCTCCCGGCCACCGCAGCCTCGACCTGCTGGGCTCCGGCGATCCTTCCGCCTCAGCCTTCTAAGTAGGCAGAACTGCAGGCATACGCTACCACGCCTGGCTGATTTTTTTGATTTATTG
>NW_007187748.1:0-726 GCF_000164805.1 Carlito syrichta
CAAGTTCTTTAACAGATCTTCAATGAGATGTGAGGGCATGGGGAAATAGGGAGGACAGAGAGAGTTGGTGTTGTAAAACTGGAAAGAGACCATTGTGGTTGGAGTGTCATAGACAGGCGGTGATTAGTCTGGTCTGATTCTGTATTGGTTGTTTGTTCCATCAGTCTCCTTCCATGCTCATGACGCACTTGGTCATGTTGTAGCTTTGTGGTATTTTTTTAAATTGGAGTCTCACTCTATTGCCTAGGCTGGAGGGCAGTGGCACACTCATGGCCACTGCAACCTTGACCTGCTGGGCTCTGGCGTGCCTTCCACCTCAGCCTTCCAAGTAGCTGAAACTACAGGCGTGAGCCACCACACCTGGCTAATTTTTTGATTTATTGTAGAGGTGAGGTCTTACCGAGTTGCCCAGACTGGTCTTGAACCTGTGAACTTGGGTAATCCTGTCACCTCAGCCTCCCAAAGTGCTGGGACTATAGGCATGAGCCACCATGCCCAGCTTGTGATATTTTTAAATTTGACAAAGTCACGTCTCCTGTGTTGCTCTTCTTTTTGAAGGTTTTCCCTGATATTTCAAATTCTATTTTTGTGAAGTCTAGCATACTCATAAAAAGTGCATACATCATAAGTGCATGGCTTGATTGATTCTCCCAAAGTAGACACACCCCTGCGAGCAGACCCAGATGAGGCAACAGAATATATCAGCACCCAAAGGTGTCCTCACAC
>NW_007187749.1:0-819 GCF_000164805.1 Carlito syrichta
CCAAGTAGCTGAAACTACAGGCGTGAGCCACCACACCTGGCTAATTTTTTGATTTATTGTAGAGGTGAGGTCTTACCGAGTTGCCCAGACTGGTCTTGAACCTGTGAACTTGGATAATCCTGTCACCTCAGCCTCCCAAAGTGCTGGGACTATAGGCATGAGCCACCATGCCCAGCTTGTGATATTTTTAAATTTGACAAAGTCACGTCTCCTGTGTTGCTCTTCTTTTTGAAGGTTTTCCCTGATATTTCAAATTCTATTTTTGTGAAGTCTAGCATACTCATAAAAAGTGCATACATCATAAGTGCATGGCTTGATTGATTCTCCCAAAGTAGACACACCCCTGCGAGCAGACCCAGATGAGGCAACAGAATATATCAGCACCCAAAGGTGTCCTCACACTCCCTCCAAGTTCCAGTGGCCAACAGCATAATTGGTCTTATACCAGAGTGTCAAAATAAAAATATATATATATGTATATATATATATACACATATATACAGACTTTAAGCTCTGTTATCTGTGTCTGTCTTTTTTAGTTCAATGGAATGATGGGAGCAGTGGGTCATAGTGAGAGACTGTATGAATTCCTACCTCACGTTCGTTGTATCTTTTATATATCCCTACCTCATGTTCATTGTATTTTATACATCACTGTCTCACGTTCACTATATTTTATGAAGTATTAGTATTTTAAATCCTACCTCAGACCCCGTAGACTAGGCACATGCCGGGTGCCTGGTGGTGATTGTGATTGTACAGTTATACAATGTTTTAAGCAGTGTTTGTACTTAGAACTTGTTAAGCTTTTGTTTATCC
>NW_007187749.1:2230-3143 GCF_000164805.1 Carlito syrichta
TTAAAATGTGTCATAACATCAATAAGGGTACCTGTTGGGAGCCAACATCTATAGCTACATGATTGAGGCCTATAAAGGCCCATCTAGAAGATCGCCTTTGACACTAGGATATCATTAACACCTACAATATTGGCATATGAATAGTGACCAGTGTACATACATGGCAACAATACTTACAATTTAGGATACAAAACTTTTAAGTAAATCTCAATATGCCTGATGGAAAGTGCACAGCAGAATTGTTTTATATGTCTTTGTCCCTTCTAAGTTGTACTTCTTTCTAGACATTTTTAAACTTCTATTTCCTGGTAGACTGGTCAGTCAGCTTTTGTTCCCGAAAGCAGTTTCTCCTAGAGCTAAGATTAGAAACTAAATTACCGTAATAGTTTTATTGCCCTGCCTCTAGCCAGGCAGAACATTTTTCTAGTTTCGTTACATGCTGAAACTCTGTTTGCTTCAGCCCGTGGCCATCGTCATGGCAACCATACATTTCCTTGTTCAAGAGTATGACAACTACCATAAGATTTATGAAAGAATTAATGATAAGGTATTAGCCTAATAAGATATAGCATAGTATTAAAGTTCAATCATCAGATTATATAAAAATTAAAGTTTAGATATATGAAACTCATATAAGTCATGGTAAGGTTTTGTAGTTCAAGAATAAGTTTTGAATTAATTGTTATAGAATTACAGGGCACTATGTTGAATCATAATAGGTTAATGGAATAAATAAAAATTAAGTCATTTAAGTAAACTTATAGATTATAGTATAGTGTTAAGTTGATAATATTAATCATTAAAAAATATTAGAAGTCAGTGAACTTGGATTGAACCTAGAGTTAACTTAGAAAGTTTTTTGTATTAATCAGGGTTTAGAACAAAGAGTATAATATGAATGATTTAGTGAACG
>NW_007187750.1:0-963 GCF_000164805.1 Carlito syrichta
AGTGTCAAAATAAAAATATATATATATGTATATATATATATACACATATATACAGACTTTAAGCTCTGTTATCTGTGTCTGTCTTTTTTAGTTCAATGGAATGATGGGAGCAGTGGGTCATAGTGAGAGACTGTATGAATTCCTACCTCACGTTCGTTGTATCTTTTATATATCCCTACCTCATGTTCATTGTATTTTATACATCACTGTCTCACGTTCACTATATTTTATGAAGTATTAGTATTTTAAATCCTACCTCAGACCCCGTAGACTAGGCACATGCCGGGTGCCTGGTGGTGATTGTGATTGTACAGTTATACAATGTTTTAAGCAGTGTTTGTACTTAAAACTTTGTTAAGCTTTTGTTTATCCCAATTGCCATGTTGGTTGCTTCTGCTTCTGCAATGGAGTGTAAATGTTAAGCAATAAGCCCCTTCCAGACATTACTTTGCTTAGATTATGGTAGACTCTGTGGTGCTGCCACTCTCCTGGTGGGCTCTGTGTTATTTCAAACCTCCTGCTCACATGTCAAAGTTAATTTATGCACAGTGACTATGTAAACCTAGCTTATCAGGCATTCCACTCTGCCCGTTTAGCCATTTCCCGTCAATCACAGGCAACTGAGCTCAAACCTGCGCAAAACCAAATACAAACCAACCAATCTCAAGCACCCCTGTCCCTTGACATCACCGCGGACCTGGTTGGGAACTAACTATGCAAGGTCCACGGACTTTGGTTTCTACGTCATGACCTCTTCTGATTGGTTAATGTTGCAAAACCTAGGAAAAACCACTCACGCCCAGCCTCTCCCTCTGTACTTGTGCATAAAAACAGCTTGCTATACTGAATTGGCGCTCTCAACTCAAGCCGCTGCGTCGGTTTCAGTTTGTGAGCCCAGACTTGAGCCTGAATAAACACCCTCGTGTGTTTGCATCGGAGCTGGCTCTTTGGTGGTCTCTCGGA
>NW_007187751.1:0-1155 GCF_000164805.1 Carlito syrichta
ATATACTCAGTGAAATATTTACCTACATTTTCACAGAGCAAACTACTTAGAAGAGGTTTACAAAACACTAAGTATATCATGTAACAAAAATAAATCAAAACACTCATTTATTTTGTTTTTCATATTTTGCTATTTATCAGAAAAATGAATGGCTAGATGAATTGTGTACATATTAAGGAAAAATTGCCTGCAGCATTCGTATTTATACAGCTTAAAAACATAATGTAGATGCAGGTTCCTGATGAGTATATATAATTCCATGTTTCCTTTATGAACCTTGATAATACACTACCTACATATGGTATCTATGGAGAACAAAAATTTAAGAAAAACAGAATAAATATAAGCCTAAAATGTAGCCAGGCATGGTAGCTCGAGCCTGTAATTCCGGCTCCTCGGAAGGCTGAGGCGGAAGGATCGCCGGAGCCCAGCAGGTCGAGGCTGCGGTGGACGGGAGTGGGGGAACTCCCGGGGGAACGAGGTGAATACTTTAAAGTAGTCTTCTATTACTTGTACTGAGTGGTGACTTCATGGATTTTCAATTTTTTGTGTTGTTTTCTGAGTTGTTTTTTGAGTCTTGGAAGGCCTGGTACCAGGACTTTGAGCAGGTACCAGGTCCCCGACCCTTGCTAGGAGTCTTCCAAGACAGAACCGGAAACCCGAGAGACCCAGGAAAGCCATCCGAACAAAGGGCGGTCCAAGAGCGTACATTCAAATATGTGTGTGTGGATGAAAAATAAAAGGGGATGACTCACCAAAGGCGCAGAAAGGCATAACGTAGCTGTTGGAGTTTCAAGGTCCTTCGTGGAGTTACTTCGCCAGTCAGAGAGGAAAAGAGCAAAGAAACCAAGCACTTTGTCTCCCACCCTTACAGGCTCTGGCGGTTCGAACTTTCCTTTGGGGACTTTCTTGCCTCCCTAGGGAGTAGCCCTAGGTAGAGACCGTCAGTTGTCCTCCGAGATGCAGCTCGGTCCACGGGGAAATTCCGAAATCTTGGCTAGAAGACAGCAAAGATTTAACCTTAGTGCCTCGCCCAGTCAGGCCACAGCGGTCTGAAGTCTTTCCCTGGAGCTGCATGCTGAAGTGTAGCCACAGCTAGAGCCTTCAATTGCCACCAGGTTCCAACACAGTCCACAGAGGGCCACCAGATAGGAA
>NW_007187752.1:0-734 GCF_000164805.1 Carlito syrichta
AACCTAAGAAATATTCATGTTTACAACTGCATAAGAACTTCACAAAGATTCTCTGTGTTCTGAGACACCTCACATTTCTTCCCCACTTACTTGCCTGTTTTGTGGGCTGTCCCTTCATGGCTTTGGCTTCCCTTAGGGAGTGAATAGCCAAGCCAGTGGATGGTCCCAGTTCACTTTTGTGAAACATTTGCATTAGGCTTCTTCTGGAGTTCCAACATCTTAAAGTAAAGGTCTGATTTCTGTTGGCTTTAGCCCTAAAGACAATGGCTTCAACTTTCTAGATTTCTCTTTCTCCAATCTAAAATGAGGCAGTCATTGCCTCTCTCAATTCCAGAGGATGTTGAAAGCTAAGCTGTGAGCTCCTAGGTGCCAGGGTCAGAACCCTACTCAGTATCCCTCCCAGCAGGTTATGAGGCTCAGTTCCCTTTGCATCTTGTATTGCTCCCATCTTCCCTTTCCCCCAGTCATCTGATTCAGGAAAAGAGCACAAATTATATGGAATGTGAGCAGTTTCCAGCAGAGATACTGTTACAAGTGACCACTCTATATATGGCTTTGGCCGGGCGTGGTGGCTCAGCCTGTAATCCCGCACCTTTGGGAGGCTGAGGTGAGTGGATGGCCTGAGCCCGCAGTTCGAGACCCGCCTGGGCAGTGAGACCTCATCTCTACAATAAATCAAAAATCAGCTGGCCATGGTAGCGCATGACTGTAATTCCAGCCTACTTGGAAGGCTG
>NW_007187753.1:0-1376 GCF_000164805.1 Carlito syrichta
GGCTGTCCCTTCATGGCTTTGGCTTCCCTTAGGGAGTGAATAGCCAAGCCAGTGGATGGTCCCAGTTCACTTTTGTGAAACATTTGCATTAGGCTTCTTCTGGAGTTCCAACATCTTAAAGTAAAGGTCTGATTTCTGTTGGCTTTAGCCCTAAAGACAATGGCTTCAACTTTCTAGATTTCTCTTTCTCCAATCTAAAATGAGGCAGTCATTGCCTCTCTCAATTCCAGAGGATGTTGAAAGCTAAGCTGTGAGCTCCTAGGTGCCAGGGTCAGAACCCTACTCAGTATCCCTCCCAGCAGGTTATGAGGCTCAGTTCCCTTTGCATCTTGTATTGCTCCCATCTTCCCTTTCCCCCAGTCATCTGATTCAGGAAAAGAGCACAAATTATATGGAATGTGAGCAGTTTCCAGCAGAGATACTGTTACAAGTGACCACTCTATATATGGCTTTGGCCGGGCGTGGTGGCTCAGCCTGTAATCCCGCGCCTTTGGGAGGCTGAGGTGAGTGGATGGCCTGAGCCCGCAGGTTCGAGACCCGCCTGGGCAGTGAGACCTCATCTCTACAATAAATCAAAAAATCAGCTGGCCATGGTAGCGCATGACTGTAATTCCAGCTACTTGGAAGGCTGAGGCGGAAGGATCGCCGGAGCCCAGCAGGTCGAGGCTGCGGTGGCCGGGAGCGGCCACTGCACTCCAGTCTGGGCAACAGAGTGAGACTCCAACTCAAAAAAAAAAAAAAAAAAAAACTATATATAGCTTTGACTCCAAGACTGGCAGTGAGAGACCTGTGGTGATTCAATCTGTAAGGCCAGGTAGGTGTTCCTCAGAGTGTCCCCCAGCCCTGACTCCTTGCCCCCAACACTCACATACCTTCCCAAATATCAGAGTTTCTGAGCATTCCAACTGTGTTCCTGAAGAATTCATGAAGAATAGGTGAAAACTTGCCAACCAGTAACCCCTGTGAGGGAGCTGGTCTTTTAAGATTGATAGATGCGAACAATCTTGGGACCCTGAACAGAGGTTGCAGGTGATTGTTTAATAGAGTCTGGGTCTTAATAAAGCTTCTCTTTGCACAGAACACTCATAAGCGCCATCTTGCCTTGAATGAGAAAGTACCTATTCAATTCAATTCAACAAGTATTTATAGATTGCCTACTCTAAGTCCAACAATGATGTAGAGAAGTGCAAGACACAGTTTGTCTTCAAGAATCTAACCACCTGACTGTGGAGACAGTGCATATTCATGAAATAGATCAGCTTTTGAAGACCACAATCAAGACACACACTGCAGGTGGGATAAGAGGGGAGAGAAGAATGAAATCTCTGATTGCCAGAGCGATAATATTAACATCGACCATTGATTAAGAATCTACT
>NW_007187754.1:0-1337 GCF_000164805.1 Carlito syrichta
AATTAAGAAAGGGTTCTAATATAAAGAAACACGCTTTAAAAAATTGTAGAATGTTCTCATGTATGAAGTGCTCATCTCTGAGAGACAGCTCAGGATTTATTACTTGCCAGGTTTTTCACTAAAAGTTAAGGTTACTATTAATAATAGTTCAAGTTAATTTGTAATTCTGTCTATAAACTGTGCCAAAGGACATGTGTCCTTATTGAGAAAGAATAGTTTTATCTAATTAGGAAGTTATCCAAAAGTTAATTCAAATTATGGACTTAGGTTATTTATGAGACAAGGCAGAAAGAAACAAGTTATGTAGGGGAGAGAAATTTTTAAAAGTTATGGATATAAAGATGTATTTTGGAGACGGGGCAAGATGGCGACGGCATAGGTGAACTTGTGAGATTCTCTGAACGTGAGTTCCCCAAAAAGGCTATCACTTCGCTACCCCCATCCCCCAGCCCACCACCAACCGCGCTGGGGGCAGGCCCGGGAACTTCAGTCCCACGCAAGGCCAGATATTGCGCCCCCGCCCCACTGCTGCCGTTCTACTCGTGTGTGGAAGTCTCCGGTCCCAGCCCCCTCCAGATCCCTCCCCGGCTGCATTGTCTCCAGCCCGGGCACCCGGCATCAAGCCGCCGGTCACACAGGGAGGCTCTGGGCACCCGCCCCTCAGAGACGCTGGTTCCATTTCTGGCTGAAGTCCTCTGTTGGGTCCCAGCGCCACTCTCGCTGTCTAGAGCCTGCCCTTTGGAACTTTGGAGCTCTGGAACTCCGGGTCCACCCTGGCTGAGGCACTCAGCGTGAGACCCCAAATCAGAGGACCCAGACAAGCGGAGAAAAACAGATCTGCTTAAACTGCCTTGCCATTCTCCAGGAAGAGACTTCCATTGCCCTGCCCACCCAGCAACAAACTTTACCTCATTTCCTAAGGCCAGGTATTGCAGCGTGCGGGGAAGTTTTGGGTCCCTGCTCCCTCCAGCTCTCTCCCCGGCCGGCCGGCACCCGGCACCGCAGGTCGCACAGGGAGGCTCTGAGCGCCCGCCCCTCAGAGACACCGGTTCCATTACTGGCTGAATACTCTGTAGGGACCCAGTGCCACTCTCATCATTTACAGCCTGCCTTTTGGAACTTTGGAGCTCTGGAACTCCGGGTCCACCCTGGCTGAGGCACACAGCGTCAGACCCCAACCCAGAGGACCCAGACAAGCAGAGAAAAACAGACCTGCTTAAACTGCCTTGCCATTCTCCAGGCAGACTTCCATTGCCCCGCCCACCTAGCAACAAACTACCTCAGCTCCTAAGGCAACAGTGTGAAACAGGAGACAAAGCCCCACCCCCTATGCTGCA
>NW_007187755.1:0-1096 GCF_000164805.1 Carlito syrichta
GAAGTCCTCTGTTGGGTCCCAGTGCCACTCTCGCTGTCTAGAGCCTGCCCTTTGGAACTTTGGAGCTCTGGAATTCCGGGTCCACCCTGGCTGAGGCACTCAGCGTGAGACCCCAAATCAGAGGACCCAGACAAGCGGAGAAAAACAGATCTGCTTAAACTGCCTTGCCATTCTCCAGGAAGAGACTTCCATTGCCCTGCCCACCTAGCAACAAACTTTACCTCATTTCCTAAAGCCAGGTATTGCAGCGTGCGGGGAAGTTTTGGGTCCCTGCTCCCTCCAGCTCTCTCCCCGGCCCGGCACCCGGCACCGCAGGTCGCACAGGGAGGCTCTGAGCGCCCGCCCCTCAGAGACACCGGTTCCATTACTGGCTGAGTACTCTGTAGGGACCCAGTGCCACTCTCGTCATTTACAGCCTGCCTTTTGGAACTTTGGAGCTCTGGAACTCCGGGTCCACCCTGGCTGAGGCACACAGCATCAGACCCCAACCCAGAGGACCCAGACAAGCAGAGAAAAACAGACCTGCTTAAACTGCCTTGCCATTCTCCAGGCAGACTTCCATTGCCCCGCCCACCTAGCAACAAACTTTACCTCAGCTTTTAAGGCAACAGTGTGAAACAGGAGACAAAGCCCCACCCCTATGCTGCAACGAAAAACAAAAGGCAGAGGCTGGAATCGGAGATCACAGAAGTGACTCTAGTTTGATGGCTTATTTTGACCTATGATTTTATCATTGAAACTGTTGGTCTAGATTACGTTTGGTGTTTACCTTCTGACTTATACTGTTTCTCGATTTTTTTGGCCTGTCTCTGTTTAGCTATCAGTATTCTTTAGGGAATCTTTCTTACCTGTCTTTTTTCACTTCTTCCCAGCCGTGTGTCTCTCTCTCACCTGATAGTTGGTATGTATATCTGTTTTCCCTCTTGCACTTCTCCCTTTCACTTATTTTGACTTATGGTTTTATCATTGTAACTGTTAGTTTAGATCACGTCTGTTGTTGACCTTCTGACCTACACTGTCTCTCGATTTTATTGACCTGTGTCTGTGTAGCTATCCTTACTCCTTAGGCAATCTTTCTTACGTGTCTGTCTTCACT
>NW_007187756.1:0-501 GCF_000164805.1 Carlito syrichta
CATAGCTTTAGCTAAGATCAAAGATAATATTCCAGAATTGTCAATTATCTAAATTTTTATACTACTGAGGAGTCCAAATACTTACTTCTTTGTAAATCTCCATGTTATTTTGGTTTATAAATATTGGGCCCCAGATTGTCTTTTTTCGGTGTGCCTGATTTTAAATGCCTGTTGATTAAAATTATCAGATTAATCTGAGACTTTGTTGCATAGTACAGCATTATATCTTAGGTAGAGAAAATACTAGGTGATTCAATGGAAATTCACTTTGAAAAATATAAATTGGTTTAAAACATAAGGGGAATGTGATTTTATAATTCCTTCAGATATGTAGGGGAATCTTTTCTCTAAGGATTGGATTTCTTTAACATTTAATCAAAATTAACTAGCAGAAAATACAGAGTGCAGCGAGAAATTGTACACAAACGATAAGAAAGGTAATAGCTGTATTAAATAATGATACTGTATTATTTTCTAAAATTTTTTAAGATTTATCCTTAA
>NW_007187757.1:0-851 GCF_000164805.1 Carlito syrichta
ATTCCCTCCACCAACTCCTTTGGGTAATTGGTCTCCTTTTGGATGGGTAACTCCTGTCTTTTATTATGCTTCACCTTTTGGAAAACATCCACAATCACATCTTTACAAATTATTTGCAGCCACAGGAAGGATAACTCTTTACCGACCTTTTTCAAAGTTTACAACTTCTTTACAAGCTTGTGTTGATTCTCCTTATGTTTTATTGATAGCTTATGCTCATTCTAATTATTCTATAAAGCTTGAGTATGGTCATTTTAATATTACCTGCACAAATTGTACTTTGGTTAATTGTATTTTAGGTAATCCTTATCAAGTTTTTATTCTCAAACATCCTGCTTATGTTTTTGTTCCTGTTCATCTTCCCGAACCTTGGTATTCTTCTCCAGGTTATTATTTAATAGAACAGGCCACAGCTATGTTAAAGAGACCACGCAGATTCGTAACTGCTTTAATATTAGGAATTTCTGCATTAATAGCTATTATAGGATCTGTTGCAGCTTCTGCTACTGCTTTAGTTCAGGAAGTACACACAGTTAATCATGTGAATGATTTATCTCAAAATGTTAGCTTAGCTTTATTTACTCAAGAACAGATAGATAGAGGTATTATTGATAGGTTAAATGCTTTAGAACCAGCATTAGTATATATAGGAAATCAAATTCAACATATTAAAGTTCAGATGTCTGTAGCCTGCCACGCACAATTTAAATGGATCTGTGTTACACCCTTGCCATATGATGGTCAAAATGTCAGTTGGGCTGATGTTCAGAAACACCTTATGGGAGTTTGGCAGTCCTCTAATTCTTCTTTAAATATTCAACAGTTACATGGTCAAATCACTGCTATCTCTC
>NW_007187758.1:0-814 GCF_000164805.1 Carlito syrichta
TTTCCTTACCTGTAAATGGGGATGATAGCAGTACCTACTTCCCAGGTTTGTAGTATATACGAAAGCAGGAAATGTAATAAATTGCTTAGCACAGATCCTGCTACACAGCAAAACAATACATATTGTTAACATTACCATCATCATTATTTTTAAAAAATTACCCTTTATTGGGGTAAAATTTACATACAATAAAATGCACCCATGAATTATGACAGATGTGATACCTATGTAACTATTGCCATAATTCAGATATAGAACATTTACATCAGTCAAAAACCATTATTTTAAAATAGAAAAACTGGTGTCTTATATAGTAGTAATGCAAAGGAGAAGTCACTGCGTAAAGCAAAATATCAACCATAAATGAGAAAGAGTAAGTCCCAGCTATAATTATAAAATGAGGGGAAGGCATGTTCATTTTGAGGGAGGTGGGACAGGCCAGGTGTACTGCACATGATTGCTTCTGTACTATACTTGTTCTTTGGTGGAAGAGCTTGTTCACAGTCCATTACGTGTTTGGAGTGAGGCTGTTTTATCCTCAACTCCAGTCTCATCATTTCTGCTGCAGTTCTTAGAAATAAATCTCTCTTACCGCTAATATTATTGAATGTAAATTTGGAGAAGCTGAGAGAGCCACCACAAATGAAGCCACACCAGACAAAGGTCAGTTTGAGGATGGAAACATAAACCTTGTGCTGATATCATCACCTAGATCCCCAGAGGCTGTGGGATCTAGGTCTACCCATGGACTTCTCAGATGCAGAAGGATCTATGGGTGCTTCATCATGGACCAGACCTGTTCCCAAGCTTGTGT
>NW_007187759.1:0-825 GCF_000164805.1 Carlito syrichta
TACAGAAGTACTAAAACAAGTTATCTATTATTTTCATTAGCATTAATGGATCACTTAACTACACAAGCCTGAACTAAGCTCTAGTATCAGGTATCATTCTTTCCACTATTCCTTTGTTAAGGCACACTTTTCACCATTTACAGAGAAAACAGCTTCAGGCAGGATCAGTTTCATGGCCATTCATATGTCTGTTAAGAAGCAGGGCTGGGATAAAATTTAAGTATTTTTTTATGCTTTGGAATCATGGGTTGTTACTCAACATCTAGTAAGCTTTGATGCGACATCTGATTAGAAAGAATGTAATTAGTGTACAGGATAGAGCATATATATTTTATTTTGTAAAAAAGTATAAAACTCAAATTTTCAATAATTCTCATGAATTTGCACTTAAAGAGGCTTGAAAGTAACTTCTCATGCTCCTTGATTTCTTGCCACAGAATCTTTTAAAAGCTTTCTTTTTAAAGAGGTGCTTTAAGTTTCAATTAGTTGCATGTTTTCCATAAACAAACTCTTATCTCAAGCTTTAGAGACTATTTTTTAAAAGCAGTATTAATAGAGCAAGTAGCATATGAGTGCTTGTGATACTGACAAAAGCTAGGGATTAGAAATATTCATTAAGGATGCTTTAAACACTGCAATTCCAGTACTCCAAGTGAAAAAAAGTGACTTATTTTCTCTGCTTTCTTGGCATAGTTATATATCTTAGTACATATATCCTTGGCATATTTAGATCTATTGTAGATGTATAGAAAATTATTGTAACAGATAATTTGTTCCTCCAAACAAGTGTAAATGATGAAAATAAAAACTGACATCTAATTTTAA
>NW_007187760.1:0-1130 GCF_000164805.1 Carlito syrichta
CTTCTTTCCACTATTCCTTTGTTAAGGCACACTTTTCACCATTTACAGAGAAAACAGCTTCAGGCAGGATCAGTTTCATGGCCATTCATATGTCTGTTAAGAAGCAGGGCTGGGATAAAATTTAAGTATTTTTTTATGCTTTGGAATCATGGGTTGTTACTCAACATCTAGTAAGCTTTGATGCGACATCTGATTAGAAAGAATGTAATTAGTGTACAGGATAGAGCATATATATTTTATTTTGTAAAAAAGTATAAAACTCAAATTTTCAATAATTCTCATGAATTTGCACTTAAAGAGGCTTGAAAGTAACTTCTCATGCTCCTTGATTTCTTGCCACAGAATCTTTTAAAAGCTTTCTTTTTAAAGAGGTGCTTTAAGTTTCAATTAGTTGCATGTTTTCCATAAACAAACTCTTATCTCAAGCTTTAGAGACTATTTTTTAAAAGCAGTATTAATAGAGCAAGTAGCATATGAGTGCTTGTGATACTGACAAAAGCTAGGGATTAGAAATATTCATTAAGGATGCTTTAAACACTGCAATTCCAGTACTCCAAGTGAAAAAAGTGACCTATTTTCTCTGCTTTCTTGGCATAGTTATATATCTTAGTACATATATCCTTGGCATATTTAGATCTATTGTAGATGTATAGAAAATTATTGTAACAGATAATTTGTTCCTCAAACAAGTGTAAATGATGAAAATAAAGACTGACATCTAATTTTAAAATGCTTTCACTTATAAATGTGACATCTGAGTAGACTGTGAACAGGCATACCATGATCAAAAAATTATTTATAAGTAACTCCTCAGAGTAATTTAATGACAATTTAGTTAAACAAATGGGGTAAATCTGAAACTTAGCACTGGCAGGAATTAGCATCATTTGCAGAAATAAAAGAAACAGAATGTGATGTACTTCCACTGCAAAGGCTAAGATAATTGTACACTATAGCCCAGGCTTCAGTTCTTCTCTCCACCTGATGTCCTGCACAAGTTGGTTTTGGAGAGAACCAGGAAGAAACACGCTTAACTCTTACCACAGTCTGAATGTGTGTCAGAATATTGGTGGCAACCAGGACTAGTGTTGAAGCCAGTCGTCAGATCCCAGGAGTCAGTATCACTGAGG
>NW_007187761.1:0-1917 GCF_000164805.1 Carlito syrichta
CATTTAATTCATTTTATGTGTGTAAAGTGTGTCATAAGATACGTTAAACAGAAAGTTAGTTAATTCCAATAATGGCTTTATTTTATGTGATTCACTTTAAAATACCAAAGTAAAGGTTTTGAAAGTTCATTTTCTGACATTACTGTGAGGGCCATTATAAATTTATTTTAAAAGGTAAAATACCTTAAAAAATATATTTGTGAACTCAGAGAAATAAGAAAGTTAAATTCAAATAATTTGAAATTAAATTATATGCTTAGGAAAACACAATTGGGATACAAATAATTGACAAAGCCTTCATATGAACTATATATATGAAAGATTTATAAATCTTTAATATAAAATACAGTTAAAGTGTAAGCAAAAGACAGATGGGTATTTCACAACAAAAGAAAAATAAATGGACTCATGAATTGGAAAACTCAACTTTATACACACTCAATGATTTGCAGATTTAATCACATGAAATGTGATTTTATTTCTACTATACTAGAATAAATGAATAAAGCTGCAACATTAAGTGTCAGTGATGTCTTTGAGAAAGTTTTGACAATGTTCACCAGGTCACATGTATAAGGTTGTTTACAAATGATTTACTTTTATGAAAAGGCTCTATTGTCTATCAACCCACAAATAGATCAAAATACTGTAGTGTACTAATAAAATAAATCACCACACAGCTGTAAAAGGAAACAAACTAGAACCAGATGTATTAACATGAATACATCTCACCAAGTCACAGAAGAATGTAGTTTAAATATGTAAATTGAGACACTAGTTTCTTTAAGGACCTGTAAAAAGGAAGGAAAAAAACACAAGCAATAAAATAGAAACACAAAATCAATCATGGTAGTTTCCTCTGCATTGACTACAAGAGATAGTATCAAGGAAATATGTAGATGTAGCCTTAATGAACTCAGCACCATCCTGTACTCTAAATTAAATGATTGATATGCAAGCATTTCTTTTAATGCTTTTCACACATTTCATACAATTTCATACATTGTACTTTGCATGTTTTGAATATTTCTTAAAATTTTGCTGCAAAGATAAGAATTTGGAAAACGTACAAATTTGACATAAGTAATAACACTTGTAATTATATACAGTTATTTCGTCAACCCCAAGTGTAAAAATTATGTCCACATTTTGACAATTAAAAAAACAATAAATGAAAGCAATAAATGAAAGAGCAGAATATATACAGATGAAATGAAAATTACAGAGCATGTAAATGTAAATCTGATAGAGAAATTAATGATCATTATTCAATAAAGAATGGAGTATAATGAGAAAAACATAGGATACATGAAAGGCATAAATGACAAGATTTTTTTAACAGCCAGAATTATTTTTGGGGGGTTCCTCCACTAGATAAGTATCCTAGGAACCCATCAACATCAGTTAGCAATTAACTTTGTTGCAAGAGGCTGTGTTCAGCTTCGGTGAATTTTTTTTTTTTTTTACTGTGTTTGCCTGTTTCCTGATGGGTGACTTATGAGTACACCTGCTCACACCACGTGGAGTGTTCATCAGTTTATGACCATGAACCCCATTCCCCCACCCTCTCTATTCACCTAATCTTGGCCCCAGCGACTATTTTTTTCCTCAATGAAAAAAAGTCCTCAAAGGGAAATGTTTTCCTGATGTGGAAACGGTGAAACAGAAAACACAGAAGTACTTAAAGGCAGCCCAATTATCAAACTTAAAAATGACTTCGAGCAGTGGAATACATGTCTTGACAGTTGTATTGCATCAAACTGTGAGTACTGGCCGGACTCGGTGGTTCAGCCTGTAGTCCCAGCACTTTGGGAGGTCAGAGCAAGTGAATTGTCTAATTCCACAGGTTGAAGACCAACCCAGGCAACTTGCAAGACCTTGTCTCTACAGTAAACAAACAAACAAACAAAAGCCAGG
>NW_007187761.1:3156-4427 GCF_000164805.1 Carlito syrichta
GAAAACTGTCTAGCAAGGAATGTGAAGGGTTCAGGAAGTTAAAAAAGGCTACCACCAACTGCTGCCTATTGTTATTACAATACATAGAGTAGTACCTGGATTTTACGCAAAATCAGGGAGAGAAAACGGAAACCTGGTAGGATAAAGCCACAGTCATACTGAAAATGTGAGCACACAAGCAGACACACACTCATACGCTATGTAAATTTTTTGTTTCTTTTCAGGGAAATTAGAGTGTGGACTTCCCAGCTAAGTGCCCTTCTCCTGAATACCAAGGGAGTTGACCACTAGCTCAATAACTTCCAGGTGATTTTTTTTTTTTTTTGAGTTGGAGTCTCACTCTGTTGCCCAGACTAGAGTGCAGTGGCAGCTCCCGGCCACCGCAGCCTCGACCTGCTGGGCTCCGGCGATCCTTCCACCTCAGCCTTCCAAGTAGCCGGAATTACAGGCATGGGCTACCACGCCCAGCTGATTTTTTGATTTATTGTAGAGATGAGGTCTCGCCTGCCCAGGCGGGTCTCAAACCCGCGGGCTCAGGCAATCCACTGACCTCAGCATCCTAAAGAAGCGGGATTACAGGCTGAGCCACCAAGCCCAGCTTCCAGGTGATTTTTGTTCCCCCCTCATTCTATTTTGTGTTTAAGCCAGAAAGCAAATAACCCATTTGTATCAAATTATGTATGACAGTGTGGGAGGGGTGGGTCTATACTTCTATAAAAGCCCCAAAATTCAAGCAATTGTGTTTAATCACCAGCACCACTTTCATTCCAAATACAAGGGTGATTTCTGTTTTGAAAGTTAATTTCTCTCAATTTTATTTGCCTAGTAGTGAAGAATTCAGAGAAGATTACCCCAGAAAGTTTTGAAGCACTTGTTTAAAAAGTACATTTCACCGCTATGGTATCAGTTTCTTGAATGTAGAAGAGACAAAAGCAAAACACAAAGCCAAAAAGAAACATCAACAAAAAGAGAAAGCAAAAAAGTGAACAATAAAAATCTGTCTGTGAAACCAACTTTAGTTTCACTGCAAATGAAGAGTTGTGTTTTTTTCTGTTTTCAATTAGCAGTTCATTTTGAATGCAATTAACTTGTGTTGCTGGGATCTCCTCTTTTAGGAGTTGTGCATATAATTTTTACTCATTTCTAGGTAAAGATAATGAGCTTGCTCTATATTAGACTAATAAAAAGGTCAAATAAGTATATACAACTTGACTTACAACATAAAGTATTTATGCTGGAACTTCGACTAGGTTGTTGGGAAAACGCCAGGT
>NW_007187762.1:0-873 GCF_000164805.1 Carlito syrichta
TAATGATCATTATTCAATAAAGAATGGAGTATAATGAGAAAAACATAGGATACATGAAAGGCATAAATGACAAGATTTTTTTAACAGCCAGAATTATTTTTGGGGGGTTCCTCCACTAGATAAGTATCCTAGGAACCCATCAACATCAGTTAGCAATTAACTTTGTTGCAAGAGGCTGTGTTCAGCTTCGGTGAATTTTTTTTTTTTTTTACTGTGTTTGCCTGTTTCCTGATGGGTGACTTATGAGTACACCTGCTCACACCACGTGGAGTGTTCATCAGTTTATGACCATGAACCCCATTCCCCCACCCTCTCTATTCACCTAATCTTGGCCCCAGCGACTATTTTTTTCCTCAATGAAAAAAAGTCCTCAAAGGGAAATGTTTTCCTGATGTGGAAACGGTGAAACAGAAAACACAGAAGTACTTAAAGGCAGCCCAATTATCAAACTTAAAAATGACTTCGAGCAGTGGAATACATGTCTTGACAGTTGTATTGCATCAAACTGTGAGTACTGGCCGGACTCGGTGGTTCAGCCTGTAGTCCCAGCACTTTGGGAGGTCAGAGCAAGTGAATTGTCTAATTCCACAGGTTGAAGACCAACCCAGGCAACTTGCAAGACCTTGTCTCTACAGTAAACAAACAAACAAACAAAAAGCCAGGTGTGGTAGCGTGCACCTGTAGTTTCAGCTACTTGGACAGCTGCAGTGGGAGGATCACCAGCACACAGCAGGTCAAGGCTGTGGAGGCCATGAGTGTGACACTGCACTCCAGCTTGGGCATCAAAGTGAGACTCCAACTCAAAAAAAAAAACCTGAGTACCTTGAAGGTGACTGATATTTAAATATGCAAGAATATGTAGAGCTCTTGGCG
>NW_007187763.1:0-752 GCF_000164805.1 Carlito syrichta
CAGGCAACTTGCAAGACCTTGTCTTACAGTAAACAAACAAACAAACAAAAAGCCAGGGTGTGGTAGCGTGCACCTGTAGTTCAGCTACTTGGACAGCTGCAGTGGGAGGATCACCAGCACACAGCAGGTCAAGGCTGTGGAGGCCATGAGTGTGCCACTGCACTCCAGCTTGGGCATCAAAGTGAGACTCCAACTCAAAAAAAAAAAAAACCTGAGTACCTTGAAGGTGACTGATATTTAAATATGCAAGAATATGTAGAGCTCTTGGCGGAGGCCACAAGCATGAGCACCACGCATGGTAGAGGACGGACCAGGAGGTTCCAGTTGGAGGCTGTGAGTTTGAGGTCTGGGGAGGGCTGCTGAGTCTGGCCTCAGTGGGGTGCTGGCAAGGGCAGGGGTGCTCTAGCAGAAGGCTGCAAGTACGGGGAGCAGGGACAGGCGGGTTGAGTGGACTGAGGCTGCGACCACAGAAGGTGAAGCTGGGAAGACTGGGCGGGGTCGTCACTGAACCTGCACGCAGGGGGAGGAGACACTCCTGATTCCCCAGGCAGGTGAGAAGCAGTGCAAGCCTCTCAGTTGCCCAGGGTGTGTGGGCAGCTGCCTCCCAGGAGAGGTGAGAAGGGAGCAGAGTGAGCAGAGGCAGCCAGGTGATGGGTATCCTGTCGCCCCTGGCTCACCACACAGGAAGGGCTGAGTGGAATGCTGTGGCTTCTGCCCAGGGTGGGGAGTCGAGCACACCCTTAGGGTCGGAG
>NW_007187764.1:0-872 GCF_000164805.1 Carlito syrichta
AAGGGCAGGGGTGCTCCAGCAGAAGGTTGCAAGTACGGGAGCAGGGACAGGCGGGTTGAGTGGACTGAGGCTGCGACACAGAAGGTGAAGCTGGGAAGACTGGGCGGGGTCGTCACTGAGCCTGCACGCAGGGGGAGGAGACACTCCTGATTCCCCAGGTAGGTGAGAAGCAGTGCAAGCCTCTCAGTTGCCCAGGGTGTGTGGGCAGCTGCCTCCCAGGAGAGGTGAGAAGGGAGCAGAGTGAGCAGAGGCAGCCAGGTGATGGGTATCCTGTCGCCCCTGGCCTCACCACACAGGAAGGGCTGAGTGGAATGCTGTGGCTTCTGCCCAGGGTGGGAGTCGAGCACACCCTTAGGGTCGGAGGTTGTTTTTGGACTTTGAGGGAAAAGTGGAGCATCTTGACCCCGGGCATGGAGGAATTGTGGGGCACAAGGGATGAGCTGCTGGTTTCAGCTGTCCTGGGAGACCCCAGGCTGAGAGACTTGAGGGGGATGGAAAATGTGGGGGAAGGGCAGTGTAGCTGGTGGGGACGAACATGTCATTCCCGTGTCCTGACTTGGGATACACTTCCTGTGGTGAACCACAAGTTCCTGCCGGCGCCTCCTCCCACCTAATGCCCAACTACTGCCTGGGCTGTGTTCCTAGGTTTGAGAGATCCAAATGTCAGGATTTGGGCTCTGGGAGTGCAACTTTGAAGATTTGAAATCAATGTGATGAATCCTGTATCCAAGTCAGGGAAACTACTTTCATGCTAGCAGCAAATAACTAGGCTTCCTTTTGATTGTTGAACAAATTACTGGCAGCTGAGAAAGACGAGCCATACAAGTCATCTTACAGCTGACTCGTTCTGCAAGTTCGGAGAAAGTAAGTGG
>NW_007187765.1:0-913 GCF_000164805.1 Carlito syrichta
GAAGAGAGCAGAGTGAGCAGAGGCAGCCAGGTGATGGGTATCCTGTCGGCCCCTGGCCTCACCACACAGGAAGGGCTGAGTGGAATGCTGTGGCTTCTGCCCAGGGTGGGAAGTCGAGCACACCCTTAGGGTCGGAGGTTGTTTTTGGACTTTGAGGGAAAAGTGGAGCATCTTGACCCCGGGCATGGAGGAATTGTGGGGCACAAGGGATGAGCTGCTGGTTTCAGCTGTCCTGGGAGACCCCAGGCTGAGAGACTTGAGGGGGATGGAAAATGTGGGGGAAGGGCAGTGTAGCTGGTGGGGACGAACATGTCATTCCCGTGTCCTGACTTGGGATACACTTCCTGTGGTGAACCACAAGTTCCTGCCGGCGCCTCCTCCCACCTAATGCCCAACTACTGCCTGGGCTGTGTTCCTAGGTTTGAGAGATCCAAGTGTCAGGATTTGGGCTCTGGGAGTGCAACTTTGAAGATTTGAAATCAATGTGATGAATCCTGTATCCAAGTCAGGGAAACTACTTTCATGCTAGCAGCAAATAACTAGGCTTCCTTTTGATTGTTGAACAAATTACTGGCAGCTGAGAAAGAAGAGCCATACAAAGTCATCTTACAGCTGACTCGTTCTGCAAAGTTCGGAGAAAGTAAGTGGTGAAAACTGTCTGGCAAGGAATGTGAAGGGTTCAGGAAGTTAAAAAAGGCTACCACCATCTGCTGCCTATTGTTATTACAATACATAGAGTAGTACCTGGATTTTACGCAAAATCAGGGAGAGAAAACGGAAACCTGGTAGGATAAAGCCACAGTCATACTGAAAATGTGAGCACACAAGCAGACACACACTCATACGCTATGTAAATTTTTTGTTTCTTTTCAGGGAAATTAGAGTGTGGACTTCCCAGCTAAGTGCCCTTCTC
>NW_007187766.1:0-894 GCF_000164805.1 Carlito syrichta
GATTTTTGTTCCCCCCTCATTCTATTTTGTGTTTAAGCCAGAAAGCAAATAACCCATTTGTATCAAATTATGTATGACAGTGTGGGAGGGGGGGGTCTATACTTCTATAAAAGCCCCAAAATTCAAGCAATTGTGTTTAATCACCAGCACCACTTTCATTCCAAATACAAGGGTGATTTCTGTTTTGAAAGTTAATTTCTCTCAATTTTATTTGCCTAGTAGTGAAGAATTCAGAGAAGATTACCCCAGAAAGTTTTGAAGCACTTGTTTAAAAAGTACATTTCACCGCTATGGTATCAGTTTCTTGAATGTAGAAGAGACAAAAGCAAAACACAAAGCCAAAAAGAAACATCAACAAAAAGAGAAAGCAAAAAAGTGAACAATAAAAATCTGTCTGTGAAACCAACTTTAGTTTCACTGCAAATGAAGAGTTGTGTTTTTTTCTGTTTTCAATTAGCAGTTCATTTTGAATGCAATTAACTTGTGTTGCTGGGATCTCCTCTTTTAGGAGTTGTGCATATAATTTTTACTCATTTCTAGGTAAAGATAATGAGCTTGCTCTATATTAGACTAATAAAAAGGTCAAATAAGTATATACAACTTGACTTACAACATAAAGTATTTATGCTGGAACTTCGACTAGGTTGTTGGGAAAACGCCAGGTTCTAAGAAAACAGCTTAGGCTATGGGGTTATGTATGCATCCTCTCCCAGGACAGAACTTTGTCTCCAAAAGAAAATAAATTTTTGTCCAAAGGAAACAATTTTGTCCCATAATATTTTGAACTTCACATAGTGGTTTTTTCCAGCACTTTTGTTCATGACAGAATCAGCTGGGTCATAAGGGTTAAAAAGGACAGCTTACGCTTTAATCAAAACCAGCTGAAGATATTTT
>NW_007187767.1:0-740 GCF_000164805.1 Carlito syrichta
TTTCAGTTCCAAATACAAGGGTGATTCTGTTTGAAAGTTAATTTCTCTCAATTTTATTGCCTAGTAGTGAAGAATTCAGAGAAGATTACCCCAGAAAGTTTTGAAGCACTTGTTAAAAAGTACATTTCACCACTATGGTATCAGTTTCTTGAATGTAGAAGAGACAAAAGCAAAACACAAAGCCAAAAAGAAACATCAACAAAAAGAGAAAGCAAAAAAGTGAACAATAAAAATCTGTCTGTGAAACCAACTTTAGTTTCACTGCAAATGAAGAGTTGTGTTTTTTTCTGTTTTCAATTAGCAGTTCATTTTGAATGCAATTAACTTGTGTTGCTGGGATCTCCTCTTTTAGGAGTTGTGCATATAATTTTTACTCATTTCTAGGTAAAGATAATGAGCTTGCTCTATATTAGACTAATAAAAAGGTCAAATAAGTATATACAACTTGACTTACAACATAAAGTATTTATGCTGGAACTTCGACTAGGTTGTTGGGAAAACACCAGGTTCTAAGAAAACAGCTTAGGCTATGGGGTTATGTATGCATCCTCTCCCAGGGCAGAACTTTGTCTCCAAAAGAAAATAAATTTTTGTCCAAGGAAACATAATTTTGTCCCATAATATTTTGAACTTCACATGGTGGTTTTTTCCAGCACTTTTGTTCATGACAGAATCAGCTGGGTCATAAGGGTTAAAAAGGACAGCTTACGCTTTAATCAAAACCAGCTGAAGATATTTTT
>NW_007187768.1:0-844 GCF_000164805.1 Carlito syrichta
GAAGATTACCCCAGAAAGTTTTGAAGCACTTGTTAAAAAGTACATTTCACCGCTATGGTATCAGTTTCTTGAATGTAGAAGAGACAAAAGCAAAACACAAAGCCAAAAAGAAACATCAACAAAAAGAGAAAGCAAAAAAGTGAACAATAAAAATCTGTCGTGAAACCAACTTTAGTTTCACTGCAAATGAAGAGTTGTGTTTTTTTCTGTTTTCAATTAGCAGTTCATTTTGAATGCAATTAACTTGTGTTGCTGGGATCTCCTCTTTTAGGAGTTGTGCATATAATTTTTACTCATTTCTAGGTAAAGATAATGAGCTTGCTCTATATTAGACTAATAAAAAGGTCAAATAAGTATATACAACTTGACTTACAACATAAAGTATTTATGCTGGAACTTCGACTAGGTTGTTGGGAAAACACCAGGTTCTAAGAAAACAGCTTAGGCTATGGGGTTATGTATGCATCCTCTCCCAGGACAGAACTTTGTCTCCAAAAGAAAATAAATTTTTGTCAAAGGAAACAATTTTGTCCCATAATATTTTGAACTTCACATAGTGGTTTTTTCCAGCACTTTTGTTCATGACAGAAGCAGCTGGGTCATAAGGGTTAAAAAGGACAGCTTACGCTTTAATCAAAACCAGCTGAAGATATTTTTCTGGCCCCAGGTCAGGTCATACTTGTTGATTACCTGGTAATGTACAAATATTCTCCTCTAAGTCTCATGCATGTTGACTCCAAAATCAAGAGAATATTGCACAATAAGTGGTACAATAGCCCCCTCCAACTGTGGGACCCTTTCTGTCTTCTCAATAAATTCTGCTTTTAAAAAAAGATGTAGAGAT
>NW_007187769.1:0-759 GCF_000164805.1 Carlito syrichta
AGCCAAAAAGAAACATCAACAAAAAGAGAAAGCAAAAAAGTGAACAATAAAAATCTGTCGTGAAACCAACTTTAGTTTCACTGCAAATGAAGAGTTGTGTTTTTTTCTGTTTTCAATTAGCAGTTCATTTTGAATGCAATTAACTTGTGTTGCTGGGATCTCCTCTTTTAGGAGTTGTGCATATAATTTTTACTCATTTCTAGGTAAAGATAATGAACTTGCTCTATATTAGACTAATAAAAAGGTCAAATAAGTATATACAACTTGACTTACAACATAAAGTATTTATGCTGGAACTTCGACTAGGTTGTTGGGAAAACACCAGGTTCTAAGAAAACAGCTTAGGCTATGGGGTTATGTATGCATCCTCTCCCAGGACAGAACTTTGTCTCCAAAAGAAAATAAATTTTTGTCAAAGGAAACAATTTTGTCCCATAATATTTTGAACTTCACATAGTGGTTTTTTCCAGCACTTTTGTTCATGACAGAAGCAGCTGGGTCATAAGGGTTAAAAAGGACAGCTTACGCTTTAATCAAAACCAGCTGAAGATATTTTTCTGGCCCCAGGTCAGGTCATACTTGTTGATTACCTGGTAATGTACAAATATTCTCCTCTAAGTCTCATGCATGTTGACTCCAAAATCAAGAGAATATTGCACAATAAGTGGTACAATAGCCCCCTCCAACTGTGGGACCCTTTCTGTCTTCTCATAAATTCTGCTTTTAAAAAAAGGATGTAGAGATAAATCCTCTACCTTG
>NW_007187770.1:0-790 GCF_000164805.1 Carlito syrichta
CATCAACAAAAAGAGAAAGCAAAAAAGTGAACAATAAAAATCTGTCTGTGAAACCAACTTTAGTTTCACTGCAAATGAAGAGTGGTGTTTTTTTCTGTTTTCAATTAGCAGTTCATTTTGAATGCAATTAACTTGTGTTGCTGGGATCTCCTCTTTTAGGAGTTGTGCATATAATTTTTACTCATTTCTAGGTAAAGATAATGAGCTTGCTCTATATTAGACTAATAAAAAGGTCAAATAAGTATATACAACTTGACTTACAACATAAAGTATTTATGCTGGAACTTCAACTAGGTTGTTGGGAAAACACCAGGTTCTAAGAAAACAGCTTAGGCTATGGGGTTATGTATGCATCCTCTCCCAGGACAGAACTTTGTCTCCAAAAGAAAATAAATTTTTGTCCAAGGAAACAATTTTGTCCCATAATATTTTGAACTTCACATAGTGGTTTTTTCCAGCACTTTTGTTCATGACAGAATCAGCTGGGTCATAAGGGTTAAAAAGGACAGCTTACGCTTTAATCAAAACCAGCTGAAGATATTTTTCTGGCCCCAGGGCAGGTCATACTTGTTGATTACCTGGTAATGTACAAATATTCTCCTCTAAGTCTCATGCATGTTGACTCCAAAATCAAGAGAATATTGCACAATAAGTGGTACAATAGCCCCCTCCAACTGTGGGACCCTTTCTGTCTTCTCAATAAATTCTGCTTTTAAAAAAAGATGTAGAGATAAATCCTCTACCTTGCAGATGATATCCTAACATAACCCAGATTACATAATCCTCAGAA
>NW_007187771.1:0-738 GCF_000164805.1 Carlito syrichta
CATTCTGAAATGTTTCTCCCTTTCAAATTTTGTGTGGGAGGATACACAATTGCTCTGCCAAACGCATTGACGGAAAAGAGCTGACTGCCTTGGTGGTGCTTGTTTTGAATGTCCGTCTCCCTTGGAAAGTGCTGTGTGAGAAGTGTGCTGCACTGTGAGGTTCTGGCACTGAGTGTGCGTGCTGTCATTCCTCCTTCCCACTTGTTCCCTTTCGTGTATCTTACGCTCTACAGGGTGACTGCTTTGGCGTGCGGCTTGTCAACCTCTCCCATGCGGGAATGCTCATCTCCCCTGTGCCACAATGAGGGATCTGAGACATTCACAGTTACTTGTGGGAAGGCATTATGTGTGACCCGGGGGAATTCTGAATTGCTCTTTCTTGACACCTTCTCCTGTCAGGGAAAGCAATGAGACTGTGGATTGCTGGTGGGAGTGGCCTTTCTTAGGCCTTGGGTGCACGGGCACCTTCCTGGCTTAAGTCTGTGCCCAATGTGTGCTGCAGTGTCACCTCTTTGCTGTGACTATTATTCTTCATTGCCGCCTGCTGTAACACCTCATTCTCACTCTTTCCCCTTGATTTGTGTTCCTTTCCATAGAGGGCCTTTGCGTACGAGCGTGAAACCTCCAAGGCATAGTGCCGCAATGAGTGACACAAGTGCTCCACAGTCACGAGCATTAGAGCATTATGTGTGGATGGGGAGAATTCTAAGTTGTTTTTCCCTATGGCGTTTAACCTAT
>NW_007187772.1:0-780 GCF_000164805.1 Carlito syrichta
CGGGTACAGTTAAGGGTTAGGTAGACAGATATTCATCATTCAGTCACCCTTGTTGATAATGGGTGTCCCCCTGACCTCAGACAGATATTGACTTCTGTTAATCCCACCTCCCTTCCCCTCCTTGCCCCCTCATAGTTTCCACCATTTTTTTATAGTATTACGTTAGATGTTCAAGGTACACTTATGAGTGAGAACATGTGACACTAAGATCTTTGTTTTTGTGAGAGATCACTCAATATTATAAACTCTAGTTCCCTCCAGGTTGCTGTGAAGTTCATGATTTTGTTCTTTTTTATAGCTGTGTGGTATTCCATCATGTATATGTACCACATTTTTTTAATCCAGTCCTCATGATCTTGTTATTGTGAACAATGCTACAATAAATATGTGTGCAGGTATCTTTTTTATAGAGGGATTTGAGTTCTTCTGGGTATATTCCCAGTAGAGGGATTGTGGAGTCATATGGAAGGTCAATTTTTCGAACTTTTAGGAAACACCACACTGATTTCCACAGAAGCTATACTAGTATACACTCCCACCAACAATGAAGAAGTGTTCCCTTTATGCCACATCCTCCCCAGCATCTGTTATTTTTTGAGATATTGATGATGACCATTCTGACTGCAGTTAGGTGGTATCTCAGTGTAGTTTTAATTTGCATTTCTTTGATGACTAGTGAGGCTGAACATATTTTCATGTATCTGTTGGCCGCTTTTGTGTATTCTTTGAGAACTGTCTATTCATATATTTTGCCCACTTAGTAATGGGACTGTTTGCTTT
>NW_007187773.1:0-1135 GCF_000164805.1 Carlito syrichta
TGCCACTCTCTCCCCTAGCACTCTCTCCCCTATCACTCTCTCCCCTCAACTGACAACCCACCCCACCACCAACAGTTTCCCATTATGGCCAGTCACTTTCTTATAGCATTATAATTGTTCAAGTTCCTCTTATGAGTGAGAACATATGGAACACTGTTCTTTGTTTCTGTGATAAATCGCTGAGTATGTTCGACTCCAAATCCATCCAGGTTGCTGCAAAATCCATATATTTTTTGTTCTTTCTGGGTTCATAATATTCCATTGTGTATATGGGCCACATTTTTTTAATCCAGTTCAGCTTTGATGGACAACATGGTTGTTTCCGTGTTTTTGCTATTGTGAATAGAGCTGCAACAAACATGTGTATAGGTATCTTCTTGTAGAATAATGTGAGTTCCTTTGGAACTGGAAACCCATTCCTACTTGGAAACCTAAAGGCTAATACCTTAAGAAATAAGATAGATAAGTGGGACCTCATCAAATTAATGAGCTAATACAAAGCAAAATTAACCATCAAAAGAGCAAGGAGACAGCCCACAGTATGGGAAAAATATTAGCCAACTGTAAATCTGACAAAGGCCTAATAGCTAGGATCTACAAAAAACTCAATTGCACCAAAGAGAAAAAAAAACAAACAGCCCCTTTAAAAAGTGGGCAAAAGACATGAATAGACAGTTTTCAAAAGAAGATATACAGGCAGCCAACAGACACATAAAAAGTGCTCAGTCTCACTCATCATCAGAAAAATGCAAATCAAAATCACACTGAGATACCACCTAACCCCTGTAAAAATGGCCATCATTGATAAACTACAACAGATGCTGGCAAGGATGTGGAGAAAAAAGAACGCTTCTACACTGCTGGTGGGAATGCAAACTTGTACAACTTCTCTGGAAAATGGTCTGGAGATTTCTGAAAGAACTAGAAATTGACCTTTCATTGGCTAGCAACCTTTAAAACATATCAAAATTGCCAGGCTCAGTGGCTCAACCTGTAATCCTGTGCCTTTGGTAGGCTGAGGTAAGTGCATTGCCTGAGCTGTGGGTTCGAGACCTGCCTGGGCAGCAAGACCTCATCTCTACAATAAATCAAAAAATCTGCCGGATGTGGTAGTGCATGCCTGTAATTCCGGCTA
>NW_007187773.1:2647-3694 GCF_000164805.1 Carlito syrichta
GGGCTCGGTGGCTTTGCCTGGTAATCCTGCTCTTTGGGAGGCTGAGGTGAGTAGATTGCCTGAGCCTGCGGGTTCGAGTCCTGCCTGGGCAACTTGGCGAGACTTCATCTCTACAATAAATCAAATAATTAGCCGGGCGTGGTAGCGCACGCCTGTAGTTCCGGCTACTTGGAAGGCTGAGGCGGAAGGATTGCTGGAGCCCAGCAGATCAACTCTGGGGGCGCTGGAAGCGTGCCACTGCACTCCAGTCTGGGTGACAGAGTGAGACTCCAACTCAAAAAAAAAAAAAAAAAAGAACAGTAAGCAAGACAAATGAAAAACATGACCAAACTTGGTGTACAATGACTATGGGGCTTTCTTGGAAAATTTTGAAGTGTATCAATTCGATTCCTGACAGGATATTGAATACTAAGATGGAAATTAAAACTCATAAAAATGTTATGACTTGTTCTATTTATAATTGTATCTAAAATTTAGACAAATGTAAAAAAGTAACAAACTCTAGGTAGGGTGGAGAATGGAATACAGCATTTGTAAGACTCAAATGCTGGGGGCATTTTTCTTATAGCTCCTATGTGTGACAGAATTATTGTGCCTAATGGAAGGTAGCATTTTGCTTTTACGGAATTAGTCATTTTGGTGTTTGTAGCTTGAGAATCTCCATGGTTAAATAAAATCAAGATTGTTGTAGAAAGAAACTATACAAATAATAGGTGTTCAGTCACATCACTTCACTTAGGACACATGGGGCACTAAGAGGTTAAGTGATTTTCAAATGTTACATAATTGAATGTGCAAATGTCATAATCCCAGCTGTGAGGAGCAAATGAGATGATAGTGCTCAGTAATGCATAAATTAGATAAATAACTTGCAGGTCTAACGTATATGAAAGATCCTAACAGAATTTCAGTGCTTTTTATTTTAATTGTTTTTTTAAAAATAGTCTATCCTAATGTGTATTATGAAATGTGTTTAAGTAACGATCAGACTCACTGCGGGAAATATTTAGATTTTTAGATTTTATTTTGTGTGAATTCGACAGTAAG
>NW_007187774.1:0-820 GCF_000164805.1 Carlito syrichta
AAAGAGCAAGGAGACAGCCACAGTATGGGAAAAATATTAGCCAACTGTAAATCTGACAAAGGCCTAATAGCTAGGATCTACAAAAAACTCAATTGCACCAAAGAGAAAAAAAAAACAAACAGCCCCTTTAAAAAGTGGGCAAAAGACATGAATAGACAGTTTTCAAAAGAAGATATACAGGCAGCCAACAGACACATAAAAAAGTGCTCAGTCTCACTCATCATCAGAAAAATGCAAATCAAAATCACACTGAGATACCACCTAACCCCTGTAAAAATGGCCATCATTGATAAACTACAACAGATGCTGGCAAGGATGTGGAGAAAAAAGAACGCTTCTACATTGCTGGTGGGAATGCAAACTTGTACAACTTCTCTGGAAAATGGTCTGGAGATTTCTGAAAGAACTAGAAATTGACCTTTCATTGGCTAGCAACCTTTAAAACGTATCAAAATTGCCGGGCTCAGTGGCTCAGCCTGTAATCCAGTGCCTTTGGTAGGCTGAGGTAAGTGCATTGCCTGAGCGGCGGGTTCGAGACCTGCCTGGGCAGCAAGACCTCATCTCTACAATAAATCAAAAAATCTGCCGGGTGTGGTAGTGCATGCCTGTAATTCCGGCTACTTGGAAGGCTGAGGTGGAAGAATTGCCGAAGCCCAGCAGGTCGAGGCTGCGGTGGCCGGGAGCAGCCACTGCACTCCAGTCTGGGCGACAGGGTGAGATTCCAACTCAGGAAAAAAAAAAAATCAAAATTTTCTCCATCTTTGGTGGACATCAGTTGTGAATCACTCTTGAATGGTTGAGTGGTTATATATTTTTGAAA
>NW_007187775.1:0-880 GCF_000164805.1 Carlito syrichta
AATATACATATGGTTCAGCCTGTAATCCCATGCATTTGGGAGGCTGAGGTGAGTGGATTGCCTGAGCCCACGGGTTCGAGACCCACCTGGGCAACTTGGCGAGACCTCATCTCTACAATAAATCAAAAATTAGCTGGATATGGTAGCGCACGCCTGTAGTTCCAGCTGCTTGGAAGGCTGAGGTGGAAGGATCACCGGATCCCAGCAGGTTGAGGTTGCGGTAACCGAGATCGGCCACTGCACTCCAGTCTGGGCGACAGAGTGAGACTCCAACTCAAAAAAAAAAAGATATAGGTCTTTTAATTATGAAACAAAACAGTATATGGGGGTATCCCCCAAAATGTATACACATTGTCGGTATGGCATTTGCTCAAAATGTGGCATTAATCAAATGAATGCTAGTGTCACCACACAACAGGCAGAAAATGGAGAAATCACAGTTGAGCAAACAGCATGCTACACGTTGCTACCATAATTTAATTCAACATCAGAAAGTAATATATAGATAATATCTCTCAAAATGTGTACACATTTTTTTGGCACCCCATATAATAAATTACAGACTTCAGGAAATACATTTTAAGGCACTTCTGGAAGTCTTATGGTGTATGAGTTTGGACATACAGTTTCTGCAGATAAACTTGTTATTTTTCTCCCTAATTACTATTTTTCTTCTACAATACTGAAAAGCATTGCTTCTAAGGGATTTCTAAAATGAATCTTTTTCCCCCAATTATTTATTCACTAACTCATTTTTCATTCTGACATGTCAGTTTACTATATATAATCTCTAAAAGTTAAGATTTTAATCCTAAAATAGTAGGTTATATTCCTAAAAGAAAGGGATGTCATAAAATATCATCAGCTATTATCTGACATT
>NW_007187776.1:0-314 GCF_000164805.1 Carlito syrichta
TGACAAGCTAGCTGACATATCTAGGTGACAAGCATGTTGGCTATCTAGCTGGCTAGCCAGTTGACTTAATTAGCTATCTACCTGGTTAGCTATATGGCTAGCCAGCTGGCTTAATTAGCTAGTTACCTGGCTGGCTAGCTGGCTAGGCAGCTGGCTAGCTTGCTATTGGGCTGGTCACCTGGCTAGCAAGCTGGGATAAATAGCCAATCATCTGGCTGGAGAGTGAGACAGCCAGCCAGCTTAAATAGCAAGCCACACTGCTGTTCAGCTGGCTAGCAAGCTGGCTTAACTAGATGGCCACCTACCAGACCAGA
>NW_007187777.1:0-828 GCF_000164805.1 Carlito syrichta
TGAAACTTAATCCCCAAGGCAATAAAATTGAGGTGATTGAGTCATGAGGCTGGAGCTCTCATGGGTGCAAATAGCAACCTTATCAAAGAGTTTAAAGGAAACATCCTAGGCCCTTTCCAATCACCACCACAAGATGACACAGAAATCAAGGTGCCATCTTGCAGTTAGTGAAAGCAGTCTCACCAGAAACTAAATCTGCTGAAACCTAGATCACAAACATCCCAACCTTCACAACTGTGAGAAATACATTTTTATTTTGTATAAGTTACCCAGATTTGGGTATTTTTTAATGGCAGCAGGAAAGTGTAAGGCAGAAATTGGTGAAAAGTGAAGGGTATTGTTATAACAAATAGCTAAAAATATAAAAGCTCCGGCAAGACCTCATCTCTACAGTAAATCAAAAAATTAGCTGGGCATGATGGAGCGTGCCTGTAGTTCCAGCTACTGGGAAGTCTGAGGCAGAAGGATCGCCGGAGCCCAGCAGGTCGAGGCTGCAGTGGCCGGGAGCGACCTGTGCACTCCAGTCTCGGCGACAGTGTGAGACACCAACTCAAAAAATTTAAAAAATAAAACAAATAAAAGTTCCTTTAGAACTAGGTAAAGGGGAGAGGCTGATCAAGTCTGGGAGTGGATGCTAGAAAGACCCTATATTGCCAAGAATAATTTTTTTTTTTAGTTAAAACATTTAATTGTAAGGATTGAACAGTGGTTGCTACACAAACCAATCCACAATCACAGCTTTTTGTAGTGTCCAGATGCTAATTTGAATAAAGGTAACACATACTAATTCTACTTTTTGGGTTTTTTGAGTTGGAGTCTCACTCTGTC
>NW_007187778.1:0-769 GCF_000164805.1 Carlito syrichta
AACCATGCCTGGCTAGTTGTTTTGATACATTGTAGAGATGAGGTCTCTACCAGTTGCAGGCTGGTCTCAAATCTCAGGCTTAGAAAATCACTAATGTGATTAACACTGTTCAGTATCTACATAAAATTGATTCTGCACATAGTTAAATACACAAAAGAAGACAATGACAGTACAATCACCAATAATTAAACCAAAGGTGTAATTTTTGAAATCACGTAATATGACAGGAAAAATCCTAGCTCTCTTACAGTCTAACTTAAAACAGTCTAGTCTTTTTCTATTTGAGATCCAAATAAATTTCCTTTTTTCTATCTAAACATAATTTGAGTCTATGACGTAAATCTGAATTCAAATGATATGCTTTGTCAAGCGTTTCCAAAAAATTTTCAGCTCTGCTTCAGAGATAAACCCTCTTGTTGTGTGTGTGAGTGTATATGTGTGTGTGTGTATTTTTATATTTTTTTCTTCCAACATAAATGACAAATGTATGAAGGTAATAGGCCAATCATGGAACCATGGTGCTACTAATTACATTGAAATATAAAGCCATTGATTATTTCAAAGTGTTCCTGAATGGTGGTAGAAGAAATGGGATACAGAATCTATGAACATATAAAATCACTAAGAGTTCAGAAATTAAGCTTACATAAGGAAAGCGTGTTCTGTTCTTTTCTTTGGAGGAGAGATTACAAAATTGTGATTTGTCACAAAAATATTCTGTACAAAATCTCCTTTAATTAGCCCAAATGGTAATGACTGAAACTTAAAT
>NW_007187779.1:0-792 GCF_000164805.1 Carlito syrichta
GGAGGAGAGATTACAAAAATGTGATTTGTCACAAAAATATTCTGTACAAAATCTCCAAAATTAGCCCAAATGGTAATGACTGAAACTTAAATTGAAAACTGTACCCAACTAGGTCTTTATTGTGACTATGCCAGTTTTTGCTTGTTGGCCTGCAGGTTTGCACTGAGGTAATAAACCCTTTATCTCTTCCTCTACATGAAAAACAAAAAGAAGCAAGCAAACAAAATTACTACAGTTTCATTCTTCATGGATAATTTTCATAATGCCTGATTTATAAATATTTTTTAAAAAGGATTCATGAATTGCCATATCTGTCTGCAGAGGTTTATTCTTTAAAGTACTATGTTTTATTTGATCTAATCATGATATATCTGTATTGATAGAATTTGAAATTTCTTTCTTTTTTGTTTTTGAGTTGGAGTCCCACTCTGTCGCCCAGACTGGAGTGCAGTGGCTGCTCCCTGCCACAGCAGCCTCAACCTGCTGGGCTCTGGTGCTCCTTCTGCCTCACCCTTCCCAGTAGCTGGAACTACAGGCGTGCACTGCCACACCTGGCTGATTTTTTGATTTATTGTAGAGATGAGGTTTCACCAAGTTGCCCAGGCGGGTCTTGAACCCGCAGGATCAGGCAATCCTCTCACCTCAGCCTCCCAAGGCGCGGGATTACAGGCTGAGCCACCAAGCCCGGTTGTTAGAATTTGAAATTTCTAAGGCACATGCTTTTTGTTAAAAGTAGTTTTCCTCCTCTGAAGTTCATTTGATGGAAAAAGATACACAAGGAGTGATCAACCC
>NW_007187780.1:0-877 GCF_000164805.1 Carlito syrichta
AGGTTTCACCAAGTTGCCCAGGTGGGTCTTGAACCCGCAGGATCAGGCAATCCTCTCACCTCAGCCTCCCAAGGCGCGGGATTACAGGCTGAGCCACCAAGCCCGGTTGTTAGAATTTGAAATTTCTAAGGCACATGCTTTTTGTTAAAAGTAGTTTTCCTCCTCTGAAGTTCATTTGATGGAAAAAGATACACAAGGAGTGATCAACCCAAAAGAATAAAAGGTAGATCAGATGTATCTAATTTCACCACACATATTGAGCTATGGTAGTTTTTTTAATTTGGTTTGGGTTATTTTTCCCCTGGTAATTGCGCAGAAGTGTATGTGTTAAAATTTGCCAGTTGATATAAAATAACAAATGAAATAGCAAGTAATCATGCTGTAAATATCATTTTCAGAAGTCTGTGATATGTAAAATTGGTTTTGATAAATCCCTTATTTTGTGAAGAAAGAAAAATATTGATCCATTTGGGTAGTAACGGCCTTTTTTTCATGTTTTCTTTGAGATTACATGAATGCAAATGGACTTGAACTTTTCCAAACATGGATGACAAAATAGTTTTACTTTTATAACTGATAGTATTACTTTACAATCAATTAAAAAAGAGACATTTTAGAGAATTTCTGTGATAATGATACTGTGATTCTATATTTTACAATGCTCTTACTGATTTGTTGTTAAGGGCTTCTAACCTTTTCTCCATAAAATGTTAAGCCAGGTGTCTGATTTTAAAATAAAGGCTAACGATGGATAGAAAAATATGCAAGTCAATATGTGTTTTTTTGTGCTATGTGAACTAAAGAGAGGAAGAATCTTCTAATTCATACAGAATATAATATAATGCATATCTCTCCTGTTGGAGTGTGTGTGTGTGTG
>NW_007187781.1:0-734 GCF_000164805.1 Carlito syrichta
TCCAAAGGAAGACAATATTTTCTCGAGAAATAGGACTATTCCTTGCTTTATCAGAGTCCACCCTAATCTCATGATTTTCCCTCTGCACAAAACCTTTGTGTCCCCACAGTACCCTTGCCTTTCCTTTCCTCTTGCACAGTTCACCTCTGCCACTAACCTTTGCTTTTGTTTTTGCTGCGAACATTTGTATTTTGTTATGCAATTGTAGCAAAGTATCCCATGTTTTACCCATAGGTAGACTCTTGGGTTGGAAACTAATAACTTGTGTTGACGATTCACATATTGCTCAGTCCTGATGAAAATAGTGTGATAGGATTCTATTTCCTTCTGTGTCGATAGAGTACCCCAGCTTCTGTCTTTTCAATCCGTTGTTTAAAATCATGCCATATTTTGGTTTACTTTTTACTTCAATGATTATTTTCTCCTACAGATTTCATGCTTTTCTAAAATTTGCCTTGCCTTCTTTTTTTCCTTGCACTCTTTGCACTTAGAAATTAGTTTTTATTTTCGAACATGATGTTGTTTACTTGGCTGGATCCTTTCTTTTTCTAGAAAACTTGCCTCCACCCCACTCCAGTTGAAAATGATAAGACCAAAGTAAGAGCATGGTCTTGGTTGAAAGAGAATCAAAAGGGATACTCAAGCTGCATTCAGGGTAAGCCAGAAATGCTCACTAATCACTAAGTATGAATAATGTCTAACTCTGGCCACAGCATCCCAATTTCCTAGATCTG
>NW_007187782.1:0-830 GCF_000164805.1 Carlito syrichta
GGGGAAATAGTAAGGCAGGCAGGCACACACACAAAAAAAACTGTCAAAAATGATAGATCTGTAATTTGGAATGTCAGGGAAGAAACAGACTGGGAGAAGCAAAATCGTTATGGTTTAGCCTCCTAGTAAAATTAATATGTCTTTTAGATGAAAAAAATCTATATAACCAACCAGTTTCTCTGACAGGAAAATGTAGAAAGGAAAATTACCTGCAGTGAAAGTAGTTAGAAAAGCATTTCAAACAGTTTTACAATGAGTCTAAGTACCAGTTATACCTACTCACATGCATCTTTGTTTAATATTTTTTAGAGTTTCAGATATTCTTTACACTCAATATTTATTAAATGTAGTTTAAAATCTTTTTATTGTGAAACAGATAAAACCACACAAAGGGTATGTGTGGTTTAATGAATTAGGTAGACTTACAAAATTGCAACTGCAGCTTATGTTGAGATAGATGTTTGTTACCCATCCCAGAAGACATGTCCAAGGACCTCATCCTGATCACATCCCCTCCTCTACCTCCAATGTAGCCCCTGTTGTGACTTTATTGTAATCCCTCTTTGCCTATTTTTAAAATGGATGTATCACCTAAATTGTGCTTCTATAAGCACTATAATTTAACTTTGCTGATTTTTAAACTTTGCTGTCTTTTTTTTTGAGTTGGAGTCTTACTCTGTCACCCAGACTGGAGTGCAGTGGCTGCTCCCGGCCACCGCAGCCTCGACCTGCTGGGCTCCGGCGAGCCTTCCACCTCAGCCTTACAAGTAGCTGGAACTACAGGTGCACACCCGGCTAATACCGCACCCGGTTAATTTTTTTTGATTTAT
>NW_007187783.1:0-757 GCF_000164805.1 Carlito syrichta
CATATTCTAAGATGGACCACATACTTGGCCATAAATCAAGCATAAGCAAATTTAAAAGGACCGAAATTCTACCAAACACCTTCTCGGACCACAGTGGAATAAAAATAAACATTGACATCAACAAAGTCCCCCGCAAACCCACAAAGACATGGACACTAAACAGCATGATGCTAAACAACTCCTGGGTCAATGACAAAATCAAAACAGGGATCAAAAGATACCTGGAAACAAATGAAAATGAAGAAACATCTTACCAGAATCTCTGGGATGCCCTGAAAGCTGTAGTAAGAGGGGAATTTATATCCCTACAAACACATATGAAGAAAATGGAAGGAACAGAAATTCACAACCTAACAAGCCACCTAAAGAAGCTGGAAAAGCAAGACCACAAAAACCCTAATTTCAGCAGAAGAATCCAGATCACCAAAAAAAAGCCCAAATCCAGGACATAGAAGACAAAAAGATAATACAAAAAATCAATGAAACAAAAAGCTGGTTCTTCGAAAGGGTAAACAAGATTGATGGTCCCCTAGCTAGACTGACCAAGAAAAGATGAGAAAAAAACCAAATAAGCATAATCAGAAACACAAAAGATGAAGTCACATCCGACCCTGAAGAAATACAAAAGATCATTAGAGACTACTATGTACACTTGTATGGAAACAAACTTGAAAACCAGAAGGAAATGGAGGACTTTCTGACATCACACAACCTACCTAGGTTGGAACAAGAAGAAATTGAGACCCTAAATAGACCA
>NW_007187784.1:0-776 GCF_000164805.1 Carlito syrichta
TCTCACCAGGCAACAATATACTGCCTTCAAGAGACCCATCTCACTAGAAAGGACATACACAGACTCAAAGTAAGAGGATGGGAAACAAATTTTCAGGCGAATGGAACACAAAAGAAAGGAGGAGTCGCGATCCTAATTTCAGACAAAATACCATTTAAGCTATCAAAAATTAAAAAAGATACAGAGGGCCACTACATAATGATAAAAGGTTCACTCCATCAACAAGAAATATCTATCCTAAACATATATGCACCCAACATAGGCGCACCAACATTCATAAAGCAACTTCTAGGAAAACTAAAGAAAGACATTGATTCTAACACCATAATAACTGGGGACTTTAATACACCACTCACAACCTTAGACAGATCATCAGGACAAAAAATCAGCAAGGAGATCCGGAACCTCAATGAGACTCTGGACCAAATGGACTTAATTGATACCTATAGAACACTCCATCCAAAGACCACAGAATACACATTCTACTCATCACCACATGGAACATATTCTAAGATCGACCACATAATTGGACACAAATCAAGTATAAGCAAAGTTAAAAGGACTGAAATTCTGCCATGCACCTTTTCGGACCACAGTGGAATAAAAATAAACATTGACACCAACAGAGTCCCTCCAAAACCCACAAAGACATGGACACTAAACAGCATGATGCTAAATAACTCCTGGGTCAATGATGACATCAAAATAGAGATCAAAAGATACATGGGAAACAAATGAAAATAATGAAACATCTTACCAAATCTCTGGGATGCCTT
>NW_007187785.1:0-930 GCF_000164805.1 Carlito syrichta
GCACCACCATGCCTGACTAATTTTTTGATTTTATTGCAGAGATGAGGGCTCACCAAGTTGTGCAGGCTGGTTTCAAACCTCTGGAACTCAGGTAATTCTCTCACCTTGGCCTCCCAAAGTACTGAGATTACAGGGGTGAGCCACTGCTTCTGGCCGCCTCCCATCTTTTAAGGATGATAGTGCAGAAAAGAACATGGAAGAGGAAGTTAGTTTTTTTTTTAGTCAGAAATACTGAAAGATTTCTTGCAGCTGTCTAGTTTCCTGATACTTCAATTGTGAAACTTTGAGTTCACTCTATCATTTCTAAAGTTTATTTTGAATAAGTTCCCATTTAGGGGAGACACCCAAGTGTAGAAAATGGTATGGAAATCTGCCACGTGAAGGATTAGAAATTTTGTAATGGACCAATTTAAAGACTTAAACCTTCTCTTAGATATCTTTGGGCTTAAGTTAGCTGGAAGGGCTCTCTTGTAATTTAGAATAGCAAGTTTTAATACTTACTTGGGATGATGTATTAAAAAGCCTCATCCATGCTGACAAGTGCAGGGGCCTGTCATAGCCTTTGTTGATTATTCTTGGTCTTTGACTTCATCCTATTCTATACTTCATTTTTCCTCATTGCTGAATAAGCTATCCGCATTTCTTAATTGTCACTCGGTTATTTCTTGAAAGCTGTATTTATAGTCAGGATATCGTTTTCGCTGTTGTTTGTTTCACTGTGCTTTATTGACTCTCAACATATGTCCAGTCTTTCTCCTTCCACTCCCTTGTTAGTTCTTTCCCTGCCATCTTTTTTTTTTTTGAGTTGGAGTCTCACTCTGTCGCCCAGACTGGAGTGCAGTGGCCGCTCCTGGCCACCGCAGCCTCGACCTGCTGGGCTCTGGCGATCCTTGCGCCTCAGCCTTCCAAGTAGCCGGAATTACAGGTATG
>NW_007187786.1:0-777 GCF_000164805.1 Carlito syrichta
CTCTCTTTTTCTACATCCACTCTCAAGTTGAGGGGGCATTTTAACGCTAAAGTATGGGGTTCAGCTCAGCATATTTCATGCCAAATACCTAAAATGCCCTTAGGGAACAACAGAACAGACTTCCTCAGGACAAATTCAGTGTACCCCATCCCTCTCAGAATTAGTGTCTGATTCCCGATTGCTAGAGTCCAGCTCCAGCAGGTTAGGGTTTCCTGAAAGAGGGACAGCGTAGGCACAGGAGAAAAAACTTGGACACTGACTCTGCTGCAAGCAGGACAAATGCTGGTTTATTGTCTTTTCCAACTCCTTTTATATGCTATATGTTTTTTGTTTCCAAGGCAATCAGTTACAACTGAATGGACCGGACAGGCAATGTATCTTTGTTCATCCTGTTTTGATCTTAAAACATTATCATCCTAAACTATAAATTTTATAAATTTCTAACATTTTTTAATGATTACCATTTCTTCATCTCCATACAAAACTTACTTATTCCTGTAACTATTACATTATAAATCACTACCAAGTTCTAAGCACTACAATGATCACATAGATTAACAAGTCACACTTGTAACCTTCACACAGCAATTTGCAACTAGCTGGGGTAAAGCAACATTTTCAAGGTTTCTTAGCTGCAAGTTGGCCTGACTATCTTTCCCTAACTTCACACTTGGTGTTTACAATCTGCGTTAATTATTTCCTGCCAGAGAAGAATGAGCTTCAATATTTGTAAAACAAAAGGCCTCTCAGCTCAAGTCCCCTTAGTCACAATCCCTA
>NW_007187787.1:0-737 GCF_000164805.1 Carlito syrichta
CAAAGACATGGACACTAAACAGCATGATGCTAAACAACTCCTGGGTCAATGACGAAATCAAAACAGGGATCAAAAGATACCTGGAAACAAATAAAAATGAAGAAACATCTTACCAAAATCTCTGGGATGCCCTGAAAGCTGTAGTAAGAGGGGAATTTATATCCCTACAAACACACATGAAGAAACTGGAAGGAACAGAAATTCACAACCTAACAAGCCACCTAAAGAAGCTGGAAAAGCAAGACCACAAAAACCCTAATTTCAGCAGAAGAATCCAGATCACCAAAATAAAAGCCCAAATCCAGGCCATAGAAGACAAAAAGATAATACAAAAAAATCAATGAAACAAAAAGCTGGTTCTTCGAAAGGGTAAACAAGATTGATGGTCCCCTAGCTAGACTGACCAAGAAAAAACGAGAAAAAAACCAAATAAGCATAATCAGAAACACAAAAGATGAGGTCACATCTGACCTGAAGAAATACAAAAGATCATTAGAGACTACCACGTACACTTGTATGAAACAAACTTGAAAACCAGAAGGAAATGGAGGGCTTTCTGACATCACACAACCTACCTAGGTTGGAACAAGAAGAAATTGAGACCCTAAATAGACCAATAACAATCAAGGAAATCGACTACATAATAAGAAAACTTCCTACAAAATAAGCCCTTGTCCTGATGGCTTTCCAGCAGAGTTCTACAGACATTCAAGGAGGAGCTGATACCAATCCTACTG
>NW_007187788.1:0-2956 GCF_000164805.1 Carlito syrichta
AAGGGGTAAAACGTTTCAGGGCTCAAACAGAAGGCAAGCACTGCTTTTCTACAAGTGAGTGTGTAGCACTCATTTCACTCAGTCTGACACCATTAACATGCTCATCTACATGTGAAGTATCGACATAACATGCTCGGCTATGGTCATTCAAGCCGTACCTTGAGAATCGTGTATTACACCGTACAGCACACAAGAATCAAACTACTGGAAAATACATCACAATGCAGTAAACATTTGACACAGCTTTCCCCAAGCTGATGTACACTCACAGCCAGCAAGCCAAGCCTGTCAGCTCTTCCTCGTAAATGCCAACGGAAGAGCAATGGCTTTGGATAGGAGACGGACAGGTCAAATCAAAAACACTTTAGAATTCAGTAGGTGAACAAATCATGCTTTCCCAAAGATGACAGCGGACCGGTCATGTCGCTCAGTGTGGCACCATGGAGTTGTGCACTTTGTATACAGGAAACGTTGCATACAGCTCTGCTAGGCCTTTGCATTCAATGTAGGATAATACTCGCTGAAAAACAGGAAGAATCAGGCGTCACGCCAAAGACCAAGCCACTATAATACTTGTTGCCCCCCCATTCAGTGACGTGCCGTTTGGAGGAATGTCTCCCATGGAAGACTGTTGTTTTCCGGAAAACAAACAATGGCTCTCGGGCCTCGTTGGCAAATGAACCCGCAGAGCCATTGTATTCCCTGTGAGACGCCTGTGTCAAAAGAGAAAACTTTTCAGCATTCTCCGCTGAATGAAGCATGCTTGGCTACCCATGGCTGTGGAGATCTGGATCCAGTCAGTGCAGCAGCTGAAGTTGCACTCTGGTCACCAAATGCTCCCCGCCTAGTATAGTGCATATACAGGAGAGCTCTGAGAATCAGGGAGGAGAGCACGCACAAAGCCAGTGTATACAGACTGCCAATGAAGTGCAGTGCAGCGCAGGCTTCAATAGCGTGTCCCCAGGAAGACCCAGCTTCACCCCCAGTGTAACAGAGGCTCTCCGTGCTTACTCGGCAATGAAAACGGCACAGCCTTGGTAGTCCTTATTAGGTTTAAACGCCATAGGGAAAAACAACTTAGAATTCTCCCCATCCACACATAATGCTCTCCTGCTCGTGACTGTGGAGCACTTGTGTCACTCATTGCGGCACTATGCCTTGCAGATTTCTCTCCGTGAAACACGGAGGTTTCACGCTCGTACGCAAAGGCCCTCTATGGAAAGGAACACAAATCAAGGGGAAAGAGTGAGAATGAGGTATTACAGCAGGCGGCAATGAAGAATAATAGTCACAGCAAAGAGGTGACACTGCAGCACACATTGGGCACAGACTTAAGCCAGGAAGGTGCCCGTGCACCCCAGCCTAAGAAAGGCCACTCCCACCAGCAATCCACAGTCTCATTGCTTTCCCTGACAGGAGAAGGTGTCAAGAAAGAGCAATTCAGCATTCCCCCGGGTCACACATAATGCCTTCCCACAAGTAACTGTGAATGTCTCAGATCCCTCATTGTGGCACAGGGGAGATGAGCATTCCCGCATGGGAGAGGTTGACAAGCCGCACGCCAAAGCAGTCACCCTGTAGAGCGTAAGATACACGAAAGGGAACAAGTGGGAAGGAGGAATGACAGCACGCACACTCAGTGCCAGAACCTCACAGGGCAGCACACTTCTCACACAGCACTTTCCAAGGGAGACGGACATTCAAAACAAGCACCACCAAGGCAGTCAGCTCTTTTCCGTCAATGCGTTTGGCAGAGCAATTGTGTATCCTCCCACACAAAAATTTGAAAGGGAGAAACATTTCAGAATGTGTCCCATGAGAGAACTCTTAGTTCAAACAGAGGCGCTCTGCACAGCCGAAGTCCAAATGAGAAGAAAACCGCGAGACTCAGACTCATGTGTTGCAGCATGCACCAAGTGAGAATAACATAGATAGCCCCTAAAAAGCGCTGCACATTTTGAAAAGCTCCTTCCCCGGGAAGATGCACATGCACAACAAGCCTCACAGAGGCCGTCTACGCTTATTCAGCAAGGCAAACGCGAGAGTGACTGCATTTCCTAGCCTAGAGAAACGCCAAGGGGTAAAACGTTTCAGGGCTCAAACAGAAGGCAAGCACTGCTTTTCTACAAGTGAGTGTGTAGCACTCATTTCACTCAGTCTGACACCATTGACATGCTCATTCCTACATGTGAAGTACCGACATAACATGCTCGGCTATGCTCATTCAAGCCGTACCTTGAGAATCGTGTATTACACCGTACAGCACACAAGAATCAAACTACTGGAAAATACATCACAATGCAGTAAACATTTGACACAGCATTCCCCAAGCTGATGCACACTCACAGCCAGCAAGCCAAGCCTGTCAGCTCTTCCGCGTAAATGCCAACGGAAGAGCAATGGCTTTGGATAGGAGACGGACAGGTCAAATCAAAAACACTTTAGAATTCAGTAGGTGAACAAATCATGCTTTCCCAAAGAGGACAGCGAACCGGTCATGTCGCTCTGTGTGGCACCATGGAGTTGTGCACTTTGTATACAGGAAACGTTGCATACAGCTCTGCTAGGCCTTTGCATTCAATGTAGGATAATACACGCTGAAAAACAGGGAGAATCAGGCGTCACGCCAAAGACCAAGCCACTGTAATACTTGTTGCCCCCCCATTCTGTGACGTGCCGTTTGGAGGAATGTCTCCCATGGAAGACTGTTGTTTTCCGGAAAGCAAACAATGGCTCTCGGGCCTCGTTGGCAAATGAACCCGCAGAGCCATTGTATTCCGTGTGAGACGCCCGTGTCAAAAGAGAAAACTTTTCAGCATTCTCCGCTGAATGAAGCATGCTTGGCTACCCATGGCTGTGGAGATCTGGATCCAGTCAGTGCAGCAGCTGAAGTTGCACTCTGGTCACCAAATCCTCCCCGCCTAGTATAGTGCATATACAGGAGAGCTCTGAGAAT
>NW_007187789.1:0-559 GCF_000164805.1 Carlito syrichta
AGGCTGAGGTGAGTGGGTTGCCTGAGCCCGCGGGTTCGAGACCCGCCTGGGCAGTGAGACCTCATCTCTACAATAAATCAAAAAATCAGCCAGGCGTGGTAGCGTATGCCTGCAATTCTGGCTACTTGGAAGGCTGAGGTGGAAGGATCGCCGGAGCCCAGCAGGTCGAGGCTGCGGTGGCCGGGAGTGGCCATTGCACTCCAGTCTGGGCGACAGAGTGAGACTCCAACTCAAAAAAAAAAAAAAGATAATCGTCTAGTGGATTAATTTGACCCTGAGTTCCCTTGTATTTTTTTTTTATTTCTTACAATTTTTGTTTGGTCTCAGTGGCTCCTGAAAATAAATCTAACAGTTTCAATAGCTTTGTGCTTAGTAATATGGGTTATTTTTTTTGCCCGAAGTTTAGATACATTCACACAGAAAATGAGCCTCAGTTTGTTGGTTGGTTTTGTTCCTTCTTTTGTTTTAGGTAGTTCAAGTTGACCTTTGTGGAGGAAATTCTTTTTTTTTTTTTGAGCTGGAGTCTCACTCTGTCACCCAGACTGGTGTGCAGTGGCTG
>NW_007187790.1:0-805 GCF_000164805.1 Carlito syrichta
AATGAAATAATTTATACAAACAAGTTCTATAAACCAAAGGTGAAGTTTAAGGTGTCAGTGTTCTCAAATGCAGTGTTTTTGTATTCATATGAACATTTAGAAAACTATCAACTACACATTAGTTAAATATGTGATTAGCTTGGTAAGTAGCACCTCAAGCAAATTCAGTTTATCAAAGTCCAGACTGACCCAAAATATCCAATTTGCAGGACAACTGTAAGTTATTTTAAACAACTAACTTGCTTGGACATAATTTTTTCTTCAAAAATGTTTGATTCACATATCATTTTTATAAAACAAAATACCACATAAAGTTAGACACACTGATCGTGTGTGAAATATTATAGTCATATATTTACAACAATATTCATTCATACTCCACAGATACAAACAAGCACTTAAATAAACCTTCCCTTTCATCCATTTTAAATCTCTTTCTATTCTGCATGTATACTTTTGTGAAAGTGAAGATAATACAAAATGTCTTTGGTGAATTAACACACAATAAAAAAGCTTTTGTGTTCAAACCTGGTAAGAAATAAAAATAATAATAATTGTTTGGGAGTTCAGGCACATTGTTTCTAGGATAGAATGGCATTTCATTCATTTCTGCTGCCTAAGCACTTAGCATGTAATGGACTGTGTCAGGAATGTAGTTGACCCAATGCAGTAGAAGTGATCAGAAACTAACAGGGAAACAAAGGCTAACGTTTTTTCAGACTTCTCTTTTTATTTTTAAATTTTGTCTATATATGGGGTACATTCAGATTAGGTACATAAGTGGTCATCGTACTGGTGAAGTTTA
>NW_007187791.1:0-767 GCF_000164805.1 Carlito syrichta
CATTAGTTAAATATGTGATTAGCTTGGTAAGTAGCACCTCAAGCAAATTCAGTTTATCAAAGTCCAGACTGACCCAAAATATTCAATTTGCAGGACAACTGTAAGTTATTTTAAACAACTAACTTGCTTGGACATAGTTTTTTCTTCAAAAATGTTTGATTCACATATCATTTTTATAAAACAAAATACCACATAAAGTTAGACACACTGATCGTGTGTGAAATATTACAGTCATATATTTACAATAATATTCATTCATACTCCACAGATACAAACAAGCACTTAAGTAAACCTTCCCTTTCATCCATTTTAAATCTCTTTCTATTCTGCATGTATACTTTTGTGAAAGTAAAGATAATACAAAATGTCTTTGGTGAATTAACACACAATAAAAAAGCTTTTGTGTTCAAACCTGGTAAGAAATAAAAGTAATAATAAATGTTTGGGAGTTCAGGCACATTGTTTCTAGGATAGAATGGCATTTCATTCATTTCTGCTGCCTAAGCACTTAGCATGTAATGGACTGTGTCAGGAATGTAGTTGAACCAATGCAGTAGAAGTGATCAGAAACTAACAGGGAAACAAAGGCTAACGTTTTTTCAAGAACTTCTCTTTTTTATTTTTTAAATTTTGTTCTAATAATATGGGGTACAATTCAGGATTAGGTACATAAGTGGTCATCGTACTGGTGAAGTTTAGGTATCCCATTGATCCTCACATTGCCTGGTTTGGAATAAGCTACACTTATTGATCTTATGTGCCCTCCT
>NW_007187792.1:0-863 GCF_000164805.1 Carlito syrichta
TTCTTGATTCAGTCATTGTAAGATTGAAGTTAAGTCAGTAAGGAAAAACCATAAGGCTAGATTTCACTTATCTAAGGCAAACAAACACAGTATGTTCAAGTAGAGGTCAGAATGTTGGCAAACTTCAAATAGCAATGAGTTAGCTTAATATTATCATTGATTTTATCATCAATATGATAAAAGGCACTATTAGGGGAGCCGTGCAATCTTAAATATTTTTTCACCACAATGGAAGGTGTTAGTTAATTAATGAGTCTTAGTCACTAGGAATCAAATATGTTGATGAAAAATTAGTCAATATAAGGGATTTATTTCTTTAACATTTTTATTTATCAAGGACTTAATGCTGTATATTTTGCCCCAGTTAATCTTCCTAGAACCTGAGAGATGTTAACTCATTTGAATTCCCATAACTTTATGAGGAAGTCCTCATATTTTTCACTATTTTACATATGAGGAAGCTGAGGCCCCAAGATGTTATCTCTCCAAGGTCCCACAGCTAGAAAGTGACAAAGTCCAGATCTGAACCCAATCCATCTTCCTCCAGATTAATGCTTTGAACCACCTTACTCTACATTGCTTCTCAACATAGGCAGTCACTTAACATGTAAGAATGTCCTTTTAATTCTAAATCATGAAGTTTGTCTTATATTCTCACGGGCCATAAGCATAAAGCCTAAGTCAGATGGCAACACTGACTGTCAAAAATGAATCCTTTGCTGTTTAATTGGCTAAGTGTGTGCAGAAATCACTTCTAATACTTAGTTAAACTTTAGTTGTAGTTTCATAGTAAATGGCCATACAGAAAGTAGTTTTAGGCTAAAATAAAGCATACTGCTATATTTGAAGTGTTAAAAGTTTAT
>NW_007187793.1:0-734 GCF_000164805.1 Carlito syrichta
CGTGGTCCTTTTTGCAGTTTTGAGATGTACTTAAGGGGAGAGCTGTGATTCAAAATCTGTCTGCAGGTCCTGGTATTCGCTGACAGGCGTGTGGATAATGTGGAACCCACTTCCCACTGCCCTGGAATCTTTCCAGGGCAGTGGGGCTGTAGGTTTACTCCCTGAAATAAAATGTGGTTAGCAGAGGGGAGAGAATGGAGCAGATAGTGGGTTGAAAAGGGGAGTGGAGAGATAGAGGAGTAGAGGGGGAAACAAACGAGTGTGCCAACAAATAGAGAGAGGCCTATACTGAAACAGATAAAAACAATAGACCACCGCTACAGTCGAACCAACTCTCATACAAACAAAAATAAAACATATAGTGATGCTAGCATACCAGCTATCCAACCACCTTATTAGTGTGCTGTTCCTCTATACAAAGACCTGGTTCACAGACAGAATAAAAGAGAAGAAAAGGAAAAGGAAAAGAGAAAAAAGGGAACAATACCGTAGGAATAGAATTAAGTCATTAAACTAATAGAATCAATGAAGCACACTCTGAGACATTTCGTTTAAGTCCAATGTCCTTTCAGGTCTGATTTCTCGTTTTTTTTTTTTCAAGCTGGTAAATTAGTTTGCAGTTAGGGTCAGTTCCCCTGATCTGCTGTGAAGGACAGTTCAGAATAACCTCGGTTCAGAAGTTTAGTCTATGTCTTTATGAAGCTTGTCTCTCCCGTTTCGGTGTTGATACCTTG
>NW_007187794.1:0-771 GCF_000164805.1 Carlito syrichta
AGCCTTGTATGGGAGTGAAGTTATTCTATACAGTACTCCAGTGGTGAACACATGTCATTGTACAGTCATCAAAACCTAGACAATGTACAACATCTACAGTGAACCCTAATGAAAACACAGTGGACTTTGAGTGATGATGCGTGAATATAGTTTCATCAGTTCTGATAATGTCCCCAGGTGGTGCAGGATGTTGAAAGTGTCAGATTTTGGGCATGTGCAAAGTCAGAGAGTTTATGGGAACTCCTTGGGATTTCCACTTACTTTGGCTGTGAACCAAAAACTACGCTAAAAAATAAAGTTTACTAATTAAAAAGTATATACACATATATCCTTTGACATTGTTAAAATTTACTTCATTCAATCTGTCCATTTATTTTACTGCTAGCTCTACCCTAGAGGTGATCAAATAAATAAATGCATCTCTTCTTTTACATTGTTGTTATTGATTCTAAATATCTATCCAATTATTAAGGAGTCTGACAAACCTTTTCTCTTTAATACTTGTGTTATTTATTATTTCAGATTAAAGGTAATGGCTAGTGACATAATGCCTATCTCCTAAATTAAAGAATTGAGAATCTGTGATTCATTCCATCTCAGTACATCCATCTTCTCTCTCCTGGGATCTACATGGTGGTTGTTCCCTGGGTAACTCCAATTAAGTCAGCATGTACATGAGCAAGACTCAGATGCTTTGAACTTGTGCCTGTTGAAATCATCCTCTTGCTCTTAGTAAATTCACCTTCTTCAGCTACCTACTTTATAATTTTA
>NW_007187795.1:0-955 GCF_000164805.1 Carlito syrichta
TTCAGTCAGATGACAAGTAGGCACACTTGCCAGCTGACTCGTTAAGTCAGCTCACGTGTCGACTCACTCGCTGGCCAACTAGTTAAGTCAGCTAACCGGTCGGCCGACTAGCCGGCAAACTAGTTGAGTCAGCTAATAAATCTGCCAGCTAAAATTTCAGCGAACTAGTCGGATGACTACTTAGGTCAGCAAACCAGCAGACAACAAGATAACCGAGCTAACTAGTGGGCCAACTCGTCAGTCGTTGACCCAGCTAACTAGTTGGCCGACTAGTAACCCAACTTGTTAATCCAGCTAACAAGCCGGCCGAGTAGTCAGCCTACTAGTTAAACGAGCTAAGTAGTGAGCCAACTCGTCAGTTACATAGTTAAGTCACATAGCTAACTTGTTAACCAACTAGTCAAGTCAGCTAGTTAACTCATTTCCAAACAAGTTAAAACTGTTAGCTAACTCATTAACCAACTTGTTGTCAGCTAGCTATCTCGTTATCCAAATATTTAATTCAGCAAGCTAATCTGCTAGCTAAATAGGTAGCTAGCTATGTCAGCTAGCTCACTAGTTACCTAACTACTTAAGTCAGCTATCTAAGTCTGCTAGCTAACTAGTTAGCTATTTATTAAATAAGCTAGTTATTCAACTAGTTAAATAATTAGCTAACTATTTAATTCAGGCAGTTAAGTCAGCTAGTTAACTAGTTTAGTCAGCCAGTTATGTCAGCTAGATAAATAGTTTAAGTCAGCTAGCTAAGTCAGCTAGTTAAGTCAACTTTCAAAATTAGCTGGTTAATACAGCTAACTAGCTGGTGGTGAGCTAATGAGTTAAATCAGCAGGTTGAGTCAGGTAGTTAGCTAGGTAACTAACGGGTTAAATCAGTTGGTAGAGTCAGCTAGTTAGCTAATTAGCATACGGGTTGACTCAGCTGGTTGAGTAGGTTAGCTAGCTAGTTAGCTAACGA
>NW_007187796.1:0-801 GCF_000164805.1 Carlito syrichta
CAGTTAAGTCAGCTAGTTAACTAGTTTAGTCAGCCAGTTATGTCAGCTAGATAAATAGTTTAAGTCAGCTAGCTAAGTCAGCTAGTTAAGTCAACTTTCAAAATTAGCTGGTTAATACAGCTAACTAGCTGGTGAGCTAATGAGTTAAATCAGCAGGTTGAGTCAGGTAGTTAGCTAGGTAACTAACGGGTTAAATCAGTTGGTAGAGTCAGCTAGTTAGCTAATTAGCATACGGGTTGACTCAGCTGGTTGAGTAGGTTAGCTAGCTAGTTAGCTAACGAGTTAAGTCAACTGGATGAGTCAGCTAACTAGCTAGTTAGCTAACGAGTTAAGTCAGCTGGTTGTGTCAGCCAGTTAGCTTGTTAGCCAACGAGTTAACTCAGATGATTGTCACCTAGCTAGCACATTAGATAACAAGTAAGCTAACTAGTCAGCTAACTGGTTAAATCAGCTGGCTTGCTAGCCTTTTAAGTATTTAAATCAGTTCGTTAGCTAGTTAGCTAGTCAGCTAGTTAGCTAACAATTTAAGGCAGCTGGCTAGGTAGGTAGAGAGCTAGTTAAGTCAGTTGGCTAGTTAGCTTGTTAGCTGGTTAATTCAGCTAGTTAATAGAACTGGCAAGCCAAAGGGCAAGGTAGGTAACAAGATGGTTAAGTTAACTAGATAGCTACCTGGCTAGCTAGTGATGTCTGCAAGTAAGTCAGCTGGCTAGCCAACTGGCTAGGTGGAAGTCAGCTAGTTTAGTAGCTTGTCTAGAAAGTGGTTACATTGGAAGATAGTTCTATAAGTCAGCTTGCTAGCCA
>NW_007187797.1:0-1487 GCF_000164805.1 Carlito syrichta
CCCAGAATAGAACAAACAAGCACAGAAAGGATCAATTGTTGCCTCCTTAAACTGGTACATCTAAATTCTCCACCCTTGGACATTAGAGCTCCTGATTTGGGGGCCTTCAAACTCTGAGATTGCTAGCAATGCTACCCACTCCCCAAAGTTTTCAGACAATTGCTTACGAGGGGGAACAAAAAAAACCCCGGAATTCTCTTTTTGAGGGTGAGCCCCATGTAGCACAGGCTTCCCTCAATAGTCTAGTGATCCAGGAACCCATTGGCATCAGAGTACCAGCTACCATCATTTTGAGAGGCTGCATTCAGCTTCAGTGATTTTTTGTTGTTGAGATTCTTACGAGTTTGCCCATTTCATAATGGGTGATTTGCAAGCGCAGCTGCCCACACCGCACTGAGTGTTCTGCAGTTTTTGACCCAAAGTGACATGACCCTCATGACCCCCCCCCCATTAACTTGGTCTCACCCTCAGCAACTTTTTTGTTTCCCCAGATGAAAAAGTTCTCAAAGGGAAATCTTTTGCTGATGTGGAAGAGGTGAAACAAAAAATGACAGAAACACTAAAAGGCATCGAAGAGTTCAAAAACTGTTTTGAGCAGTGGAAAAATGTCTCAATAGGTATATTGCATCAAACAGAGAGTACTCTGAAGGTGACTGAAGTTTAAACATGTAAGAATAAATACACAATTTTTTATAATAAATCCTGGGTTGTTTTGGCATCCTACTCCCTTTATATTCAAGATAAAAACTAAATAATCTAATTACTAAAAAAATTAAGACCTTAATTTTTTCTTATGATCTAGAACTTGGGTTTCAATATATTTTTAAATTATATTTTAATATTTGTATTTTAGCCTGTAATAATGCCTACTATATCTTCTTAGTCACTCTTCTTTTTATAAACAAAATTAAAAATAAGTTATTTTCAATTACATTTGTATCCATCTGTTTACTCATTTGTCTTCTCCATAAGCTTACAAGCTTATCAAGAAGGACCCTGTTCTATTATTTGTATATCCCCATGAGCAAGTAAAATGGTAAACACAGAATTATGTTTGATTGACTATGGTTTAATAAAAAAATTAAAAGATCTTGTATAATTTAAGCATTGTATATTATTATAAAGGCTAAAAAATTAAAAGATCATGTATAATTTATGCATTGTATATTATTAGAAAGGCTAGCTATTTAGCTCACTACAGGAACAGAAAAAATTCAATAGTTATTATATTTCAAAAATATATTCTGGAAGGGTGAGGCAGGATTGCTTGAGCCCAGCAGGTGGAGACTGTGGTGGCCGTGAGTGTGCAACCGCCCTCCAGCCTGAGCAACAGAGGGAGACTCCAACATAATATACATATGGTTCAGCCTGTAATCCCATGCATTTGGGAGGCTGAGGTGAGTGGATTGCCTGAGCCCACGGGATCGAGACCCACCTGGGCAACTTGGCGAGACCTCATCTCTACAATAAATCAAAATTAGCTGGGA
>NW_007187798.1:0-956 GCF_000164805.1 Carlito syrichta
TGCCATAGCAACTCAGCCTTTCAAAACTTGAATGAATAAATCTGACCAAGTTATTTTTCAGCAGTTTAATTCCGGTCACTAGATCAGTGCAATTTCACCAATTAAGCACAGGAGGAATAGCAGCTCCATGCTATCATCAATTATTAGGGAAAAGTTATTTTAAAAAATCTAATTGAACCCTATTATTAGTAAATGTATCTTTGAACTCTGAAAGTTGAATAACTGAACAAATTAATAAGGCAAGCAAGTTTCTGGCAGTTATATCTGACCTAAGTAAGAAAAGGGTTGTAAATGCTCCCTTATATGCAGATGACTTTTGCTAACATGGTTAGCTCAACCTATTCATTGAAATAAATCTAGCAATTATAATTATTGCCTGTATGCAATTAAAATAAAATGCGGAATCCAAAATATATTTTCCTCTCTACTGTATTTACATAGTTGTACTGCCACCTTTCAATTTGATTAATAATGTTTACAAAGCTTCATGTTGAATGTCCATTAATTTGCATACACGTATTTTCATGTTAGAATTTCAAGAATCAGTAGCTATTCCAGAATTAGGAGGAAAATACACATGCTTCCTTTTTACTCCCATAATTGGGTAAATTGCTGATAAGATGAACCAAATTCTGCACATATTCTTATAAAATGTGTCTTCCATGGTCAGTGCAAATTTCTAATAAATCTGATAAAACTACAGATTTACTAATAAGGGGTAGTCAGTGACAGGACCTGGGTCTGGATACTTTTATAGCTAAGTGCAAAACCATAAAACTTAAAATGCCCAAAGGTACAGTTTATTCATACAATTAGATGACCTAAATTTACACAGTCCTTATAAAAGGCTAATATTTTACTTAGATGACCCAAAGCATTTTAAAATACTTTTATCTACTTATTTGGGGCTGACTATGTGAATCCAATCAGTCCCTCAAATAAGAATCAAGCTAAGA
>NW_007187799.1:0-802 GCF_000164805.1 Carlito syrichta
CACAGTCAAGTTGACACATACAATGAGCCATTGCACTGCCTAACACGTGTGACCTGTGAAAGTTTCCAAATGCATGATGAATGTGTGTTCAAGTTTTCTGGAATGATGGGTCCTTTTTTTTTACTTCTCTCGTCCTAAATCAGTCTGTTTTGTTCTGGACATGTTTTCTCCTATAGCCCAGGGAGAAAACTTTCATTTCCCCTTGACATGACTGCCTACAATCATTTACTATGATCCGTCAATTCTATCTCAAAGGTCTTTGAGATCCAGTCTGATATCTCCATCCAAGTCCTTAAGGTTACCAATCTGAATGATTACCAGGATCTCTGCGTAATCATCATTTTCCTCATACTTTTATTCTCTGGTGCGCTAGCCACATTCATTTTATTACCTTGCTTAAGTATCTTTGGTGTCTTCTTCACTGTAGAGAGAAGAGCTCTATCTTCTTACACATCACATGTCAACATTTATGACTGAAATGCATCAACTGTGGCTTGAAGGACTTGAGCACCTGTGGATTGTTCTCTTCATCTCACAGAAAGTCTCTTTGAATGCACTCTAGTATTTTCTTCAGAAGAGAAGCATGTTCCCAGTGAAATGTGGGTCCTGGCATCCACCTGAATCTGTCATGTATTACTATTGACTGCTTCTACTTTCCAACCCACAGTTCTCAAGCCAGAATTTTTTTCTCTTTCTAAGCCCACGTTTTATTTCTTGGTCTTCAAAATTCAGGCAGAAAGCTCGTATACTATCCTAGCATCCTAAACTTCAGAATCTCTTGAAAACATGTCAAATTCCTGAA
>NW_007187800.1:0-489 GCF_000164805.1 Carlito syrichta
CCTTTGGCTCCAAGGGACCTTACTACCTTCTATTACCGGTGCCTACATCTGGCCTTTGTGCCTGACCCTGACACCTGCTGTCACTGATGCAACCCCTTCTGAAGGTTTCTTCTGTGTCTCCTGTCACTCCTTCTGCACCTATCTTTCTCGTAATTTCTTCTTGTGCCCCCCTGCTAACCTCCATATTCTTATGAGTTCTTTTCTGCCCCTCACCCTAACCCATGCACCCTCCTCAGAGAAACTTACTTAACCCCTGGGCCTTATCCAGGAGGCTCCCAAATCCATATCTATGATCCAGATCTCAGCCATGAGTTGCAGACCCACATATTCAATCGTACTTGACCCCACCCCACCTGCCCTCCTATGGATGCACTTGCCCTCCCTGTCTCTGTGATTCTTGTGATAATGTTGTTATGCACAAAGTAGCCACAATTCTAAGAGCCAGCTTCATGCCTCTTTCAGTTGTTGTCTTCAGGTCTGCTTCATGTA
>NW_007187801.1:0-813 GCF_000164805.1 Carlito syrichta
CTCTCTATTCTGCTCCAATGATATATTTATTTATTATTTTGCCAATACCACACTGTCTTGATTACTGTAGCCATATAGTGTGTTTTGAAATTGAGAGTGTTAGTCTTCCAACTTTGTTCTTTTCCTTTAATACTATGTTGGGCACTCTGGATATTTTGTCTTTCTAGAGAATCTTTAGAATCAGTCTGCTTTATCCACAAAAAAATTGCCTGGAATTTTAATTGGAATTGGATTAATCTACAAATTAAACTGAGAAAAATTGACATCTGGAAAATATCAAGGCTTCCTATCCATGAACATGTAATATCTCTTTTTTCATCTTGTTCTTCTTTGACTTCTTTCAGCAGAGATTTTCTCAAAGAAATCATGTATATGTTTTGTTATCTATACTATGTTTTCAACTTTTTGGATGTCACTGCCAGTGGTATTACATTTTCAATTTCAATTTTTACTTGTCCATTGCTGGTGTATAAGAAAGAAATTGATTTTGCATATTGAGTTATTTCCTGCTACCTTACTACAATCACTTATTTGTTTCAGAGATTTTTGCTTTTGTTTTTATCTATTCTTTTGGATTTTCTATATATATATTTACATCTTCTGTGAACAAAGCCAGTTTTATATCTTTCTTTCCATTCTGTATATGTTTATTTCCTTTTCTTGGCATATTGCATTAACTAGAACTTCTAGTGCAGTATTAAAAAGGACTAGTGAGGGGACATTCTTGTCTTGCTCAAGATCTTATGGAATATCTTCCTTTAGTTTCTCACCAGTACATGTGATGCTGACGGTAGTTTTTTGTAGATATTTTTT
>NW_007187802.1:0-784 GCF_000164805.1 Carlito syrichta
CCTTCAAGAGATGAGTGACTACCTCAAGAGGCCTAACCTAAGAATAATCGGACTCCCTGAGGTAGAAAGAGAAACAGAGACCACATTGGAACAAACTTTCCACGAGATCATTCAAGAAAATTTCCCTCATCTAATCAGTGATACAAAAATTCAAACACAAGAGATTCAGAGAACCCCCGCAAGACAACAAATGAGAAGACCAACTCCTAGACACATAATAATTCGCCTAAATAAAGTAGGCACAAAAGAAAAAATCCTAAAGGCAGCAAGAGAAAAAGGCCAGATCACCCACCATGGAAGACCAATCAGAATAGCAGCAGATTTATCTGCAGAAACCCTGCAGGCTAGGAGAGCTTGGAGCCCTATCTTCAAAGTCCTAAAGGATAAACAATTTCAACCAAGAATAACCTACCCAGCCAAGCTAAGCTTCATCAGTGAGGGAGAATTAAAATCTTTCCCAGATATCCAATCCCTAAGAACTTATGCAGCCACAAAACCATCTCTACATGAAACACTTAAGAAAGTACTAAACACAGAAGAAAAGGAAAAAAGAACAACGTTCTTCACAAGAGTACAGGGAAAAGAATAAAATATACACGAACCAACCCCAAAAGCAAAAGAAAGACAAAAAAAAAAAAAAAGAAAAAACCAAGTGGAAGATCAATAACTCAATAAGAACTCCATGATAGGGATGAACTCTCACATTTCAATAATTAGTCTGAATGTGAATGGACTAAACGCACCACTGAAAGACATAGAATGACAAAATGCATAAAATATCACC
>NW_007187803.1:0-806 GCF_000164805.1 Carlito syrichta
CTCCCTGAGGCAGAAAGAGAAACAGAGACCACATTGGAACAAACTTTCCACGAGATCATTCAAGAAAATTTCCCTCATCTAATCAGTGATACAAAAATTCAAACACAAGAGATTCAGAGAACCCCCGCAAAACAACAAATGAGAAGATCAACTCCTAGACACATAATAATTCGCCTAAATAAAGTAGGCACAAAAGAAAAAAATCCTAAAGGCAGCAAGAGAAAAAGACCAGATCACCCACCATGGAAGACCAATCAGAATAGCAGCAGATTTATCTGCAGAAACCCTGCAGGCTAGGAGACCTTGGAGCCCTATCTTCAAAGTCCTAAAGGATAAACAATTTCAACCAAGAATAACCTACCCAGCCAAGCTAAGCTTCATCAGTGAGGGAGAATTAAAATCTTTCCCAGATATCCAATCCCTAAGAACTTATGCAGCCACAAAACCATCTCTACATGAAACACTTAAGAAAGTACTAAACACAGAAGAAAAAGAAAAAAGAACAACGTTCTACACAAGAGTACAGGGAAAAGAATAAAATATACACGAACCAACCCCAAAAGCAAAAGAAAGACAAAAAAAAAGAAAAAGAAAAAAGAAAAAACCAAGTGGAAGAACAATAACTCAATAAGAACTCCATGATAGGGACGAACTCTCACATTTCAATAATTAGTCTGAATGTGAATGGACTAAATGCACCACTGAAAAGACATAGAATGACAAAATGGATAAAATATCACCAGGCAACAATATACTGCCTTCAAGAGACCCATCTCACTAGAAAGGACATACACAGACTCAAAGTA
>NW_007187804.1:0-743 GCF_000164805.1 Carlito syrichta
TCTTACTGATTTGCTACTGTTGTTAAGAGGCTTCTAACCTTTTCTCCATAAAATGTTAAGCCAGGTGTCTGATTTTAAAATAAAGGCTAACGATGGATAGAAAAATATGCAAGTCAATATGTGATTTTTTGCGCTATGTGAACTAAAGAGAGGAAGAATCTTCTAATTCATACAGAATATATATTATATAATGCGTATCTCTCCTGTTGGAATGTGTGTGTGTGTGTGTGTGTGATTTTCTTGAAAGAAAAGGCATCAGGGAGAAAAAATGTCAAATAGATATTTTGAATTGTGACCAAATGCTTATGTATAACTAGTTTTTCTTTTCTTTAAAGAAAACAATATATATGTAGAAGGACGATTCTTTCTAGAGTAACTAAAAATTTCCAATTGACAAAAGAATTTCTGTTTTCTTTCTTAGTGAGAAAAGAATATGATTTCCAAATCTGTAAGCTCTTGGTGGCAACTCTAGGGATTTGTTTTAGATATAGATTCAGCTATCAATCGGTCTCTTTTTCCTCAAAGAGGCATGCAATGCTTGTGCTTCGTGGGTTTGCTTAGCGTAAGTAGAAAGGAATGGTGGTATCATTTACCTGTGTATTCAGGAATGCAATGATTATTAACAGGTTGCCATTTTCAAACAGTATTTACTCATCTTTTTTCCCCTTGTTTATTCTTTCTACCCGGCGCGTCAGCTGCAAAAATTTCAGTCTTTCGCCTCCTCTCCCCCTCAGTCTTCTGCA
>NW_007187805.1:0-910 GCF_000164805.1 Carlito syrichta
CAAAACTACAACTCATGCCTAACTGGATCTTTGACTTTAGTCCTTTTGACTGTCATCTCAAGTGTGTACTCTGTTACTATAAGTAGAGTTGGAGTCATTGTGAAAGAACTTCATGCTTCTTTGTAAAAATTAGGTGTTTGACAGGACTTTGTTTTACTGCACTAAGGGATTCCTTTGTTACAGGGAACATACTGTTAAATATATATATATATATATATATATATATATATATATATATATATATATTTATTTGTTGAGTTGGAGTCTCACTCTTTCCCAGACTGGAGTGCAGTAGCCACTCCCGGCCACCGCAGCCTCGACCTGCTGGGCTCCGGTGATCCTTCCGCCTCAGCCTTCCAAGTAGCTGGAATGACAGGTGCACACTACCACGCCCAGCTGATTTGGGATTTATTGTAGAGATGAGGTCTTGCCAAGTTGCCCAGGTGGGTCTCGAACCCACGGGATCAGGCAGTCCACTCACCTCAGCCTCCCAAATGTTTGGGATTAGGCTAATTATATATTTAACAGGTAAATATATTCAGGTTTAGCACAGAATATACTGTTAATTATATATTTATTCTAAGTTAATTCTTTTTTTGACATGCAAAAATGATACTTTGAGAAGTGCTTTTTGATAGTTTCTTTACCTTGTTCTATCGGAAATGCTGCTTTTAAGATAATTGTCCAGTGGATTAACTTGTTACCTGAGTTTCCTTGTATTATTTTTATTCCTCATAAATTTTGTTTAGTCGCAATGGCTCCTGAAAATAAATCTAACAAGTAAGATGCTTAGTAAGATGGCTGATTTATTTGCCTGACGTTTAGATACATTCACACAGAAACTGAGCATCAGTTTGTTGGTTTTTGTTCCTTCTTTCGTTGTAGGTAGTTCAAGGTGACCTTTGTGGGG
>NW_007187806.1:0-1015 GCF_000164805.1 Carlito syrichta
CCAGGCCTAGCACCTTTGACCTCGTGCATTTTTGCCCTCCCAACACCCTGGGCCGAGCGCCCCAGGCCTCGTGAATTTTCACCCTCCCAGCACCCAGGGCTCTCTCCTTGAGCTGGGACAGTCATTTTCTCCTGCCCTCAGACATTGAAGCTACTACTTCTTGGACCGTTGGACATTGAGACATGCACCAACACCTCACCCTTGCCCCCTTGTAAGTACCTCAGGCCTTCAATCTCTGAATAAGAATTGCACCATTAGCTGCTTAGTTTCTCAGGACTTCAGACTCATACTGAGTTGCACCACTGGCTTTCCTGGTTCTCCACCTGGTTTATATCATGGGACTTCTCAGTCTCCATAATGCCATGAGTCATTCTTGTAATAAATCCTCTAATATATATCTACATATGTCCTATTGGTACTGTTTCTCTGGAGAACCCTCACTCATTCTGATTTAGTACCAAGAGTGACTCTAGAACATAATTTTTTTTTGAGTTGAAGTCTCACGCTGTCACCCAGACTGGAGTGCATGGCACACTCCCAGCCACCACAGCCTCCACCTGCCGGGCTCCAACGATCCTTCTGCCTCAGTCTTCCAACTAGCTGGAACTACAGGCATGTGCTACCACGTCTGGCTAATTTTTTGATTTATTGTAGAGATGAGGTATCACCAAGTTGCCCAGACAGGCCTCGAACCCACGGGCTCAGGCTCTCAAAGCACGGGATTGCAGACTGAGCCATCTCAGCCTCCCAAAGCATGGTATTACAAGCTGAGCCACCAAGCCGGCTAGAACAGAATTTTAAGGATGAGTTTTTTTCTGAATTGGACATGGAGTTTCTGGAAAGAGTTTTCTCATCAGATTATATTTAAAAATGCAAAAAGAGCACTTATAATTTATGGAGTAAACTGTTTTTAGAGATATATAAAATGGTTACATTAGATATTCTTAACCAATCCACTTATGAAAAGCAAAGAGCTAGTGACTTTTAGTAGAATATTTTCAAGTATTTTTGGAAA
>NW_007187807.1:0-3197 GCF_000164805.1 Carlito syrichta
TCCCAGCGGTAGCAAGGGGACCTGCTGGCTCAGTGCTCCCTCCTGGCTTGAAGGCTGCACTCCTGAAATGGATCCAGCTCTCCAGGGAGCAGCCTAGGGTGTGTGTACCCATCTGTGTCCAGGGATCCTGGGGTTTTCCACTCCCCACCCAGCATCGCTCAGGGAGATGCAGATGACCTGTTAGCCTAGTACGTGTGTCCCCACGTAGGCTGCATGTGGGCCACTGTGCACCAGAGAAGGGAGTTGTGGGGATTGTGTGAAGGGGACACCTCAATAGCATCTGCTACAGTGGAGGACAAAAGTCTATGGTTATACTCTGTGGAGCTGCTTTATTTATTTAAATACATAAATTAAATTAATAAATAAATGACACACACATATGGTTATCAGTGCCAAGCTGACCTTCTGTCCTTCTGTCCCCCAGTGTTCAAGGCCTCGTGCATTTTCACCCTCCCAGCGCCTCGGACCCAGAACCCAGGGTCTCCCACATTCTCGCCTTCCCGATGCCCTGTGCCCAGTGCCCCAGGCTTCTAGCATTTTCTCACTGCCAGCGCCAAGGGTCTAGCGCCTCAGACCTCGTGTATTTTCACCCTCCTGGTGCCTGGGGCACAGTGACCCAGGCCCTGCACATTTTCACCCTCCTGGCGCTCCTGGCCCAGTACCCCGTCACGCATTTTCATCCTCCTGGCGCCCTGGGTCGAAATGCCCCGAGCCTCATGTCTTTTCGCCCTCCTGTCATCCAAGGCCCAGCGACCGGCCCAGCTCAAGTATTTTTCGCCCTTTTGGCACCCTAGGCCCAGTGCCTCCGGCCTCATGCAATTTTGCCCTCGGGGCACCCTGGGCCCGTGCCCTGAGCCTAGCACCCCAGGGCTCACTCATTTTCACCTTCCAGTGCCCCGGGCCCAGCACCTGAAGCCTCGTGAATTTTCATACTCACAGCATCCCGGGCCCAGCGCCCTGGGCCTCGTGCATTTTCACCCTCCCAGCACCCCGGGGCCCAGCTCCGCACTGCAGGACTTGAGCATTTTCGCCCTTCCAGCACCCCAGGTCCCCCACCTCTCCCACTTTCACTCTCCTGGTGCCCCGGGCCCAGCACCCATGCTTTGGGCATTTTTACCCTTTGGGTGCCCGGGGTCCAGCGCCCCAGGCTTTGCGAATTTTTGCTCTCCCAGCGCCCTGGACCCAAAGCCCCAGGCCTCGCGAATTTTCACCCTCCCACCATCCCGGACCCCACACCCTGGCTTCACACATTTTTGCCCTGCCGGTGCTTCAGGCCCAGCGCCCGGAGCCCCACGCATTTTCTCCCTCCTGGCTCCCCAGGCCCAGTGCCTGGGCCTTGGGCCTTTTCACCCTCCCATTGCCCTGGGCCCAGCAGTCTGGGCCTCACACATTTTCATCCTTCTGGCACCCTGGGCCCATTGCCCCAGGCCTCGTGCATTTTCATCCTCGTGGCAGCCCACGCCCAGCACCCCAGGCCTCTTGCACTTTCGCCCTACCAGCGCCCTAGGCCCAGCCCCCCCATGCATTTTCACCCTCCCTGGGCCTGGAGACCCGGCCCTTGCACATTTTTCCCCTCACTGTGCCCCAGGCACAGCGCTTCTGACCTCACACATTTTTGCCCTCCAGGCACCCCATGCCCAGTGCCTCAGGCCTTGTGCATTTTCATCCCTCCAGCTCCCCAGGCCCAGTATTACAGGCCCGCATTTTTGCCCATCTGGCATCCCCGGCCCAGCACCCTGGGCCTCATGCATTTTTGCCCTCCTGATTCCCCGGGTCCAGTGCCCCAGACCTCATGCATTTTCACCCTCCCGGGACCCTGGGCCAGGTGCCACGGGTCTCCCGCACTTTTGCCCTCCTGGCACCCTGGGCTAAGTGCCCTGGACCTCACTCATTTTCCCCTTCCTGGCTTCCTGGGCCCAGCACCCTGGGCATCATGCATTTTCGCCCTCTCAGTGCCCCAGGCCCAGCACCCTGGACCTCATGCATTTTCCCCCTCCTGGCACCCTGGGCCCAGTGCCCTGGGTCTCGTCCATTTTTGCCCCCCCACCCCAGGCCTAGCACCTTTGACCTCGTGCATTTTTGCCCTCCCAACACCCTGGGCCGAGCGCCCCAGGCCTCGTGAATTTTCACCCTCCCAGCACCCAGGGCTCTCTCCTTGAGCTGGGACAGTCATTTTCTCCTGCCCTCAGACATTGAAGCTACTACTTCTTGGACCGTTGGACATTGAGACATGCACCAACACCTCACCCTTCCCCCTTGTAGTACCTCAGGCCTTCAATCTCTGAATAAGAATTGCACCATTAGCTGCTTAGTTTCTCAGGACTTCAGACTCATACTGAGTTGCACCACTGGCTTTCCTGGTTCTCCACCTGGTTTATATCATGGGACTTCTCAGTCTCCATAATGCCATGAGTCATTCTTGTAATAAATCCTCTAATATATATCTACATATGTCCTATTGGTACTGTTTCTCTGGAGAACCCTCACTCATTCTGATTTAGTACCAAGAGTGACTCTAGAACATAATTTTTTTTTGAGTTGAAGTCTCACGCTGTCACCCAGACTGGAGTGCATGGCACACTCCCAGCCACCACAGCCTCCACCTGCCGGGCTCCAACGATCCTTCTGCCTCAGTCTTCCAACTAGCTGGAACTACAGGCATGTGCTACCACGTCTGGCTAATTTTTTGATTTATTGTAGAGATGAGGTATCACCAAGTTGCCCAGACAGGCCTCGAACCCACGGGCTCAGGCTCTCAAAGCACGGGATTGCAGACTGAGCCATCTCAGCCTCCCAAAGCATGGTATTACAAGCTGAGCCACCAAGCCGGCTAGAACAGAATTTTAAGGATGAGTTTTTTTCTGAATTGGACATGGAGTTTCTGGAAAGAGTTTTCTCATCAGATTATATTTAAAAATGCAAAAAGAGCACTTATAATTTATGGAGTAAACTGTTTTTAGAGATATATAAAATGGTTACATTAGATATTCTTAACCAATCCACTTATGAAAAGCAAAGAGCTAAGTGATTTTTAGTAGAATATTTTCAAGTATTTTTGGAAAACTAAGTAATGCAGTGATATAGGTTGGTTGCTTCTAATGTCACTGGTCAAAATGGTGAGAGAAAGATTAGCAGAGGAATCAATTCCCAGATCAGGACTGAAATTGTTGATAATCAAATCTTGACCTAATCCTGCA
>NW_007187808.1:0-713 GCF_000164805.1 Carlito syrichta
ACATTTTGAAAAGCTCCTTCCCCAGGAAGATGCACATGCACAACAAGCCTCACACAGGCCGTCTACGCTTATTGAGCAAGGCGAGCGCGAGAGTGACTGCGTTTCCTAGCCTACAGAAACGCCAAGGGGTAAAAGGTTTTATAGTTCAAGCAGAAGGCAAGCACTGCTTTTCTACAAGTGAGTGTGTAGCACTCATTTCACTCAGTCTGACACCATTGACACGCTCATTCCTACATGTGAAGTATCGACATAACATGCTCGGCTATGCTCATTCAAGCCGTACCTTGAGATTCGTGTAGTACACCGTACAGCACACAGGAATCAAACTACTGGAAAACACATCACAATGCAGTAAACCTTTGACACGGCATTTCCCAAGCTGATGCACACTCACAGCCAGCAAGCCAAGCCTGTCAGCTCTTCCTCGTAAATGCCAACGGAAGAGCAATGGATTTGGATAGGAGACGGACAGGTCAAATCAAAAACACTTTAGAATTCAATAGGTGAACAAATCATGCTTTCCCGAAGATGACAGCGAACCGGTCATGTCGCTCAGTGTGGCACCCTGGGGTTGTGCATTTTGTATACAGGAAACGTTGAATACAGCTCTGCTAGGCCTATGCACTCAATGTAGGATCATATACGCTGAAAAAACAGGGAGAATCAGGTGTCACGCCAAAGACCAAGCCAGTATAATACTTGTGGCCCCCCCC
>NW_007187809.1:0-803 GCF_000164805.1 Carlito syrichta
TTCCTGAGCTCAACAAAGTTCCAGACACTTGGAAGGCTGAGCTGGAAGAGTGGCCCGAGCCCAGGAGTTGGAGGCTGCAGTGTCTGTGACCGTCTACTCTGTGCGACAGAGTTAGACTCTGACTCTAACAATCAAGCCACAAAATAAAATTTTAAAAAACATTGAAAAATGGAACGTGAATAATGTTGGAAAAATCATGAAGAAAGAGGCATTGCGTGTGTTTATACTGTTAGAAGTGTGAGTTAGGTTTTACAATTGTGAAACACTGTGGGGTTAGCTGTTCATGTGCTAACAGCCTACAGTATAGAAACTGCAATCTTAGGAATACATTTGAGAGAAATCATCCCCTATGTAAAGAAAAGAGATGGACTATAATAGTTATGACATCATAGTTTCAGAGCTACGTTCTCAAAACCGTACAAATGTTCATCCACGAGTTTCAAAAACATATTTGAGAGTCATCAGAAAATGACGAAATATGAATAACGTACATTCACATGGTTGCATGTAGGAAACCAAATTTTTCTCAAAACCAAATTCATGCTTACCAAGATATGACCTCATATAAGCCTAGGATCGCAAGAGACAGAGTGAAGTAAAGACTAATGACGCCACTGGATGGAAATCAGGGGGAAAATCCAAATAGGTTCACTGAAAAGATCTAAAGAAGTCTTTGATTCTCAGTGAAGTGTTCTAATGCTTTCAAATATATCTTCCAGATTACTTCCCATAATTTCAAAGAAGGCCAATCCTATCAGCTTTCCCATTTTCCTTTCTTACTGCTCCTCCCTATTTCCTCAAGC
>NW_007187810.1:0-808 GCF_000164805.1 Carlito syrichta
GCATGTAGGAAACCAAATTTTTTCTCAAAACCAAATTCATGCTTACCAAGATATGACCTCATATAAGCCTAGGATCGCAAGAGACAGAGTGAAGTAAAGACTAATGACGCCACTGGATGGAAATCAGGGGGAAAATCCAAATAGGTTCACTGAAAAGATCTAAAGAAGTCTTTGATTCTCAGTGAAGTGTTCTAATGCTTTCAAATATATCTTCCAGATTACTTCCCATAATTTCAAAGAAGGCCAATCCTATCAAGCTTTCCCATTTTCCTTTCTTACTGCTCCTCCCTATTTCCTCAAGCACAATGGTTCGAAGGCCCCACTGTCAAGTGATTCGAGCCTGTGTCCTGATTAATTATCCGACATGGGAGTTCAAACGTCGACTGAACTTCTATGGCAGAATAGCATATAATAATAATAGAGACACTTGAACTTGAATATGTTGTATCTTTTGCTCTTGTGCCAGCATGAGCTCCATGGAGCTCTTTCACACCATTACACCGAAGAAGGCCTGAGGTCTAGGAGCTAAGCCTGATCGAGAGAAGGCTGCTCTTGAGAGCAGTGCCCAGGAAAGGAGGGACCTGGAGTCATACCAGACAGACAGTCAGGTGTCATGGAGCAAGTTCCGTGGAAGGGCCATGACAAGAACGGGAAGCAGGAGGCAGTTAAGGAAGGATGTAGCTTCTGATAACAAATCTCCAATGTGATACGAAATTGGAGTTTGCAGATCGCACACAAATATAACTTTAGAAAAGAGAAACGGGCAAGAATCATCTCTCCAATGCATCCAAAATTAACCGGGCGTGGT
>NW_007187811.1:0-819 GCF_000164805.1 Carlito syrichta
CAATTAGCTAGCTGCCACATAGACAGGTGGGTAGCCAACTGATTTAACTAGCTTACATAACCAGTTAGAAAGTTGGCTAGCCAACTGACTTATCTTGCTAGCAACCTAGCTAGCCATATTGCTAGCCACTTAACTTGCTAGTCAGCTGGCTAGTCAGCTGACTTAACTAGCTGAAAACACTAGGTAGACAGGTGGCTAGCCAGCTGACTTAACTAGCTAGTTATCTATGAATTCCGCTGCTTTCCTGCTGAATTAACTACCTAGCTAACCAGCTGACTAGCGAGCTGCATTAACTAGGTGACTTAACTAGCTAGCCTGTTGGCTAGCCAGCTGAATTAACAAGCAAGCTACCAAGCTAGGCAGCTGGTTAACCAGGTGACTTAGCTAGCTTACTTAACTAGCTGGCCAGCTGACTTAACTAGCTGACTTAACTAGGTAGCTATCTAGCTAGTCAGCTCACTATAAAAGCTGAAATAACTAGCTAGCTAGCTGGCTAGCTAGCCGAATTAAGTAGCTGACTTAACTAGCTAGCTAGCTGACATAAATAGCTGACTTAACTAGCTAACTAGCTAGCCAGGTGACTTAACAAGCTTAAATAACTAGATAGACAGTTGTGTAGCCATCTGATTTAACTAGCATTTTAACATGCTAGCGAGCTGGCTAGGCAACCGACTTAATGAGTTGACTTAACTACCTAGCTACCTGGTTAGTCAGCTGACTTAACTAGTTGATTATTGTTCAAGGCAGCTGGGCCAGGCAGTGACTAAACTAGATGACTTACTAGTTATCCAGCTGGCTAGCCAGCTAACCTAACTAGCT